>NC_058027.1:19394607-19694607 GCF_019176455.1 Solea senegalensis
AAAACAACAACACTGGCCAAACATTTCATTCTATAATATATATATGTACATATATATATATATATATATATATATATATATATATATATATATATATATATGTATATATGTATATGTATATATGTATATGTATATATATATATGTATATATATATATATATATATACATTTGAAGACACGGTGCACATAAAAAAAATGAGCACTTAAACGTGTAACGTATGTTGCGCAGAATAAATGGTCCACTGTGTTCTTATACACAGTGGACCTGTAGTTTCCTGCAGCTCAACAGAGAATTTGTTTCCTCCTTATCACTTTTTTTTCCCTCACTACACTCACACACACACACACACACACACATACATACATACACAAACACTCACACCACTCATGCCCCTCCCTCTCGGAGCTGTCACCTTTCTGCATCCGCTCAGTCCCTATTAAGGCCGACAGCCCATCTGCCGCTTGCCCCGCTAACAGCTCCCGTCGCTAACACTAATGCTAACATGCGTGCACACACACAAACACACACGCACACACACATAAGGTGGTGTCGCAGTCACACCTGCCCTGATGTGCATCATGCAGACGGGGAGAAAAATGTAGTCAGTCATTTCCATTTTAAGCAACGATGTTGTCTTTAATGTCTAATCATGTAAGTAATAGTGCGTGATATCATGAGGTTCTTAGGGGTAGAATTTAAAGAATTTCTCTTAGTTTGTGTTGCTGTTTAACAGAAACTAAGTGTTTAAGCTCGACTTTTACTTCTTTATTATTCCTTTCTTTTCTATTGTACAGGGTTTATGAAACTATACATATTTATCAACCGTTATTTCTGATTTTTATTTTGTATTTGAGTGGAAAATGTCACTCTGCCCTGATCGAGGGGTCGTAATTAAGAAGGGAAGTAGCGTCCGTGTGTGTGTGTGTGTGTGTTTTGGTATTTGCTCTTTTTAAGGATAGGTGCATTTTTATTAGCAAGAATGGCAACTGTCTCATCAATCACTGCATCACACACACACACACACACACACACACACACACACACACACACGTGTCCCGCGTCATGGTCCTTCTGTTCACAGATGGACCAGCAACACATGAGCGAGTCACTGAGCATCAGAGAGACACTCACGATCTCCCTACCTTTACACACACATGCACACACACACACACACACGCACAACAGTGTGTGTGTGTGTGTGTGCGTGCTGTTGTCACTTACAGGTACTGACAGCAGCGTGAAATAGGAAGAATCACATAGTTTAGCACTCCTCTTCTTTATTCTCTCCATTTACTTTGTAAGCATACATAAACAGTTATGAGCGGAGCTGTTTATTTTCATGCGCTTACCCCCTCTGCTGCTGTAGGAGATTCCTTTAAATTATATGAATCAATTTATTTAAAGTGCGAGACACTATTTAATATAAATATTATAAGTATTTGTGTTGTATGCTTTCTCTGTTCATGTGTTTGCTACAGTTGATGCCTTTATTTGAACACATTTATTTAAAAAGTAATCTTCTAAAAATAATGATAATAATAATATAAGAAAGGAAATGAACATCCGATGACCTTGCCATAAGGTATAAAGGAATAAAACTAAAATCTCTCTGTAATCCCCGACAGTGTTAGAAATTGGGTTAATGCACATGACAGACTGAAGGGGGGTGATATCAGGAAAAATCAAAGGCCTTCATTGTTAAGTATTTTATGTCAGAACTTGTGTTTGATGTTGCTGATAGAGTAAAAACAACCTCTCCGCGTGTTAATCAAGCGATCCTACACAGAAGGAGACCTCAGCGACTCCTCCAGACTCCGTTTACATACATTAACCTGTTCATGCAAAGGAAATCCGGCCCGTGACGGCAGAGGTTGACCAGAGCAGTTCAGACACAGGGCAGCCGCTGTGCGTCCACGTGCCTTCACTAGAGAGGAAGAAGTCAGGAACGCAAACGTAATAAAAACACGTGCCGCGTCAGTGCGATGAATCTGGAAATGAAGTGACAGGGAATCAGGAATTGGATGGACCTCCGTTCAGTGTGATAGTGTGATACCAGGACACTCCCCAATAAAAATAAAAAAAAGAGGTATTAAGTGTTGCCTGTCTATATAGAAGTGTGTCACTGCAACCAAAGCCAATAAGTGTCTGAAGCAGCAGCAGCAGCAGCAGCAGCATGATATCGATTCCTCCTATTCATCAGAGTGGAACTAAAACCTACATGGTACACGGGCTGGCCCCTCCACCCTCCACCTCCCAACCTTCCACCCTTCACCTCTCACTGCTGGAGCAACTCTGAGGACAAAGAGACGGCCGACAGAGCCGTGATTGGTCTGTCTACCTGTCTGTCCACCTGACCGTCTCCTTAACACACACACACGCACAGTGAGCTGTGGGGATGTTTGTTGTGTGACACGTGACCAACATCATCCGCTGTTTACTGATGCACACAGTCACAGGATGGAATGAGAGCAACAGAGGAAAACCCAGAAAATAACAGAAAAATAAGAGTATTTTATTTCAAATGTGCTTTTAAATAAAATGCTATTCTTTAATTCTTAATATATATTTTTTTTATTAACCCTTAAACACCAAGCGTATCGCTCTACATCACCTTAGTCACGCGTCAGTTTGTGCTATCAGAGAAAAAAGTTGCTTGTCAAAGCCAGCGCGTGGTTATTACAGTCATTTGACTCGTGCTGTTTCAGGAAGTGAATCAGCGTCTTTGTCACCAGAGAGGACAGAGTTGGAAAAACACCTGTACATAGTTTCCAATTTGTTTGGACACTGAGCGACAAAAACTGTTCCAATTTCAAATTGAACTCACAAAATCTGTTGTTCATTCACAACTGCAGTGTTAAATAAAAAATACACCTTTTTCTTCTTCTTCAATTGTTAAATTGTAAATAACTGCCATTTTGAAAAAGAAATGGACAAAAACACGCAAAGTCTAGACAGTTAGGTGTTCACAGAACGCAGGAATAATTGTCCTATGCAAAGACAAAAATATAAATAGACGTGAATCAAAATGCAAAGAGCCGGGATGATTGAGGCATTTCCAGGATTTTTAGCAGGATCACTTGTTCAGACATCTGTATTTTCTGTGTTTCTTTGCAGCTCCATTCTCTCCTGATAGTTTTGTTTATATGTAGGAGGACAGCCAGTTTTATTACAGACGCCGCCTTCTCTCCTCCTCTTTTACATCAACTATAGCCACTGTCCCTTTATTCTCTCTCTGACTTTCCTGTAGTTACATTTCAGTTTTGATTCCGTGGCCCTGCGGTGACCTTATCACTTCAGGAACAGCCCCTCACCCCACCCCCCGACGACGGTGCTTGGTTTGATTGACTGATAACAGTCCCTCCTCTGCTCGGCTGGTGCTTTTACTTTTATATTCTCTCCCTACTTTTTTTTTCCCTGAGACTAAATCTGGTAAAAGTGCTCTGACATTAAACGTAGCATGTCTAAATGACACTCCTGAGTAAAAGTCGGAAACTTTTTTAATGGACTGCGGGACAAATTTAGTATGAATGAGTGTGTGTGTGTGTGGCATCTTTAAGTTTCTTTCACTTTATTTCTGCACCACTACGTTTATTGTAAATTGTGCTTGTTTACCGTGTATTTATTGTTTTTCACTAGCATTTACTTTGTCGTTAGAGAATTTAGAGGATTTATCTTATTTTATCTCTGGTTTTACTTCACAGTAATCGTCAAACACTCCTGAGCATCTCTAAAAAAGCTGCTAAATTATTGTATAACATTAATGTTTCTCTACCGTTACACTTGCTGTATTTTCACTGCCGTCTCTCTATCCCTCCCTCTCTCTCTCTCTCTCTCTCTCCCTCTCCCTCTCTCTCTCTCTCTTCCCTCCATCTACAGAATGAACTTATCGAAGGGCCCATTGGTGAACAGCAGCAGTGAAGACAACTCCAAGTCAACTTTTGGTAAATGTGGCGCAGGCGCCTGGAGGATGCACCAGAACTACGATCCAGTGGAGGTCAACCACATGAGAGACGCCCATGCCCTCTACAACCCCAGGTAAGACTCAAAAGCACGACGACTGCAAAGACTTGTGGAGGGAAAAAGAAAGAGGGACAGACAGAGAGAGATCGTAAAAGGGGGGAACAAATGAATGAATCTGCTTTTACACAAAAGCCTCATTTGACCTCTATAAAGCTCACTTGAAAAGGGAAGAACTATGAGACTCCAGAAGCCAGTGTTTAATGTGGTCAGTGTGGAACCTGCCTGCTGCTGTGAGGGGATCTTTTCTTTTGAAATAAGCTGCTCTATGAGTGTCACCATGTGCAAAAGGCGGCATTATTATTATCAACATTTTGTTATTTGTTTATGAGCATGATTTTAAAAAATAACGACCAAAATAATCGTGATTGCGACTGAAAGAATGTGTTTTGATATCGTTTCTTTTCTCAGATGCTTAAACAGGTGCAGCCTTGTGTCTGCACTCACGGTGGTCAGAGACGTCGCAGACGGGGTACATATTTTAAAATGATAATTTAATAAGGTCATAGATGATGAATGAATGAATAATAAGTCACGAGGAAAGATGCGGCTCCCCATACTTGTAGGCACGTTAAAAAATAGATCACAAACACTGTCTGCTGGCGAGTTGGACAGGAGTTTCCACGTGAAATATGGATGTTTTTAATCCCCATAAACGATAATATCGTTTACTGTCCCGTCGCTATTTGTTTTATCTGTGGTGCTGCTTTGAATTTTCTTTGTCTTCCACTTGAGCAATGTAAATGCTTTTGGTTACTATTAAATGTAGTTCCCCGTGTCGTCTGTACACAACTAAAACTCTGCAGATGAAATCACGAACCAAAGCTGTTAGGGAATCAGGGAAAATAAATCTGCTGATTTCTAAACTATAATTGCATGTATTTTGTATTTAGCATAATGTTTTGGCTTATTTCACCAAAATGAGCGAGTGACGGCTCAGTGTTTGTATTAAATATGTATCGTCGTGTAAGCGTGTTCAGGCGAGGCACTTTTACGACTGATATTAGATTCAGTCATCTTTACTTTTCAGGGATCGTCTTGTCGTTCTCCGTCGTGTGTGTAGTATGAATGCTGAATGACCTCGCCGGCTTACATGATTATCTTAATGAGGATAACTATCCTTGATTATATTACAACACAATATTGACCGGTGCGTTGTAGGTTTTTTTTTTTGCAAAGTTCAGAAAATGTTGAATGTGTGTGTGTGTGTGTATGTTTGAGTGAGAGAGTGTGTGTGTGTGTGTGTGTGTGTGTGTGTGTGTGTGTGCAGACTGAAAACTCTTAGCCCAATAGGATTTCGGGTTAGTCTGGGTCAAGCCAATTAGTGGTCTGGCAAACCATTCTCACACAGACTTTGAGCCAATCACCACAACAGCATTACTAGCACTGTGTGTGTGTGTGTGTGTGTGTGTGTGTGTGTGTGTGTGTGTGTGTGTGTGTGTGTGTGTGTGTGTGTGTGTGTGTGTGTGTGTGTGTGTGTGTGTGTGTGTGTGTGCGTGTGTGTGTATAGACAGGGGAGGTCCAGTTGCGACAGTGTGTCACGCCACGTCTCGAAGTCCCAAATTTTCACTTGTGACCGATTATATCCCCCACTGCCTCAATTCAAGTTTTTGTTTCCCCCAAGTGAGCGACAACTACAATCGACAGTGTAATTGTTAATGCAACTGTCTCAACTAAACAAAGCCAACAGTATTTCCTCCACTGGCATAATATTATTATCTTAACCATCTCTGCTTGCCGGCTCAGAATTCTGTCTCTGCTGCTGCTGCTATTTCTGCTGAAATACAGAAATGAATTTCTCCTATGGAGTATTTACTGGGTATCATTTGGTGTGAATCTGGATAATGAACTGGATTCTAGCCTTGGCCAAACTTAATCTGAGGTTACATTGGTAAATTAAGGTTACACACACATGTTTTTCATGCACCCTCACAAATAACAATAATGATGATAATAACAGTAAACTTTATTTGTATAGCATCATTCATACAAGGATTGCAGCTCAAAGTGCTTCATCATAAAAGGAGATAGAGATAAAGAATAAAGAAAAGAGATGCAAATACAACAATAAAACACAACACAGGGTGGAATGCAAAGGAAAAGTCTAAAGTCAAGAGGTTAAAATTGAAATTAAACCAAAGACGCAAATAAAACAGTAAAATACAACACAGGGTGGAATAAAATAAGAAAAGGCTCAAGTCAAGAGGTTAAAACCCTGTTTTAACTTTTAAAATACTACACTTAGTATTCATATACAGTACGTGAAACCAGCCAAAAAATGGATATACAGCAGCTGGCTGCTCTCATTAATGTCTTAATTAAACCTTTAATAATTTCATATGAAAACATGAAAAACCCGGAGCCTTTTCTTTTCCCCCTCACATGCAAACTTGTGCGGGGTTTTGAATAAATTCCTCGTTCATGTTTGGATCTGCAGCTTTCATTGGACAGCAACAATATTATTCCTCTTTTTTATTTAGGCCATCAAACCATGGGAATGTGATTAATGTCAGGCAGCCAGGGTGTGTTTGAACACACACACACACACACACACACACACACAGAGCTGTTGGGAGGCCCATCTGTGTGTTAAGGCAATCTGCTTTATCATTATGATTACATTGGGTTCAGTTTACAACAAAGTGTGTGCTAGGTGTGTGTGTTAGTGTGTGTGTGTGTGTGTGTGTGTGGACAACGCTGATTGGATTGCAGATTTATAGAAGAGGATTACTGTGGGAGTAGAGCGAGAGAGAGAGAAAGAGGGTTTCAGACACTCACCTCTCATTAACTTCCACCCCCTTTCACCTCAACTCAACTTACTCTCACTCGTGGAAAAAACATACAAATACTGCACACACACACACATAAACATCCACAGTTGAGGTAGCCGGTGCTTTCCATACAGTCTCACGTTGAACAACTTTGTAATTTGAGTTTCAAAGCAGACTTTAAACCAGGGCTGTCAAACGTACACAGGATGAATTGGTGAAAAAAAACATAAAGATGCTTCATTAAATGTAAAACTCTCGTTGTTTATAGGTTATTATGCTATTAGTGGACTGCAACTAAGGATTACTTTCATAATCAATTAATTAGTCGATTATTTTCTCGATTCATCGTTTGGTCCATAAAATCAGTTTGAATATACTATTGAAAATATTCCCCTTTAAAGAAGCTGAAGAATCAGAAAACTTGCTTTAATTCTTTAACAACACATCGATTCATAATCGATCAATCAAGTAACTGTCTTAGCCCTGGATCAAATTTCACCATATGTGGCCCCTGAACTAAAATGATTTAAACCCATGTGTAAACGAAGCTAATCAAACTAATCAAAATCAACTCTTAGAGTTATATAAATCAGAAAAAAGTCAGTAGCATGAGTAAACAACTGCATCATCCTCAAATCAAACTGTACATGTATAAAAAATAAGCAACTAAAACATAATGTGCGTTATAAGATATAAGTAAACACATAGGACAAGTCATGGAAATGAGGGTGAAAAGAGCAAACAAAACTAGATTCCTTCATTCATCCTCTGTGTAGGACAATGTGTGTATTTACTGCCAAATAACATGCTGTTAAAATCACCCACATTGACCTAAACTCATAGATTCACAATAGTTTTTTTTTATTTTTTAAAGAAAGATAAAATGATTGAATATGAAACACAAAAGCAGCTCAAAAAGAGCTGGAGATGGACGGCGAGAGAGAGATGGAGATGGAGAAAGTGGGCACTCCAGCAAAACCTGATTATGACTGGATGTGAATTAGATTCCCTAACAGATGGTCCAGGAGCACGGCTGTAAGGTGCTTCAGCCAGCAGTGAGGGGGGAGGAGGAGGAGGAGGAGGAGGAGGATGGACGGGGAGGGGGGGATCAGTGGAGGAGGCAGAGGGGACACAGAGTGTCAACAGCAGCTGAAGTGACAACACACTCTAAACTTGCTGTAGTAAAAATGTCTACGGCGCTTGTTTTTTTTGTTTTTTTTGTGAGAGATATATTCAGGGAGAATAAGACATGAGCTATAAATTGAATTTGTTCTGCAACATAACTGAAAGCAACGTGTAATAAATGCCAATCGTTACTTTTCAGCACTTCCTATTTCCGTGTGTTCTATTTACGGAATATTGACAGCTTATGTGAAATGAGCAGAAGTGAAGTGAACCTTTCTTCTTTTTTTTTTCAATTTCTACACATGCTTATTGCCCCCCCCACCCCCACCCCCACCCTCACCCTCTCTCCCTGTGACAGATAAGTGTAAATCATCACAATCCTATAGTGACAGCCCAATTTCCCCAAATCTGATCTGCTTAAAGAATGCAGCTTTGACGCTCAACTCGCTCGAGTCTCCTCTCCTCCTCTCTTTTCTCCTTCCCTCCTCGAACCTTGCTTCCCCTCGCGTTACCTTCCCTCTGTGTCACGTCTGAAAGCCCTGTCATATTTTCTGGAGTGGAAATCCTCTTTCACCATCTGCTTAATAAAATGTGTTTTTAATCCGATTTTTTTTTTTTTTTTTAAAAACACTTTTAAATTATTATTGTGTCCGCACAATTTCATTTGATATAGCACTTTGCCCAGGTCTATATGTCTGTGTGTGTATGTACCGGTAATCATTGCCTCTTTAGGACCTTTTTCTGGCGTAAACACTGATCTTGTCAGGACCGGTTGTCCTCGTTGAGCCCAAAACCTAGTCCTGATAAGGCAGGATCTCTTTTCTGAAGAACTGGTTAAGTTAAGGACTCAAATTGGAATTGTGGTGAGGTGAAGGTTTTGTATTAGGCATGAATTGGTTATGGTTACGGTTAAAGATAATGCTTTGTTTAGACCAGGGGCATCAAACTCATTTTAGCTAAGGGGGCCACAAGTGGGCCACAACCAGTAAAATAATAACCTATAAACAAGTGAAACTGACAAATACAGTATATTCACATTATGAGCAGATATGTAATCATAGTATCACTTTTTAACAAATTTATCCAGCGGGCCGGATTGGACCCTCAGATGAGCCGGTTCTGGCCTGCAGGCCGTATGTTTGACACCCCTGGTTTAGACATATGTGGAAGCCAATGCAGAGAGGAATTCTGCACAAGTGTGTGTGTGTGTGCGTGTGTGCGTGGCGGTGTTGGGTAAGTGTCTGGAAGACCCCTAATGCTTTGCGATAACACTTCTTATTCACACACACACACACTCACCTTGATCAATGACCTTTCTTTTATAAAGGAGCCACCCTACAATTTATATCCCTCATTCCACTGCACTTCCCACCTATTTCATGAATGAATATGTGAATCGCACACATTATCGGACTTATTATTATTTCTACAAACACAATGTTTTCCTGAATATATTCATTCATTAGACAAAAGAAGAACTGGTTATTTCACATTCTTGCCACCACATGCAGGATCTCCCACGTTAGGTTTTACCTAAACAAGAGGATGCATTCAGTAATTTCATTGATTTCCACTCTTCAGCCGTTCCAGTAAAAGGCTGGAGGTCACCACAAGTACATGGTATGCAGTTTAGTTCTGCCTCAAAATAGAACTGGAATATATGTACATCCCATTTGCAGTCATATGCTATTTGTCTGTTCATCAAACAAACGGAATTATCGGAGTGTTTATGTTAACCCGTGATCCCGATGATGCACGCCACACACGGACTTGAGCCGCTGTGAAGGTTTGAAGCACTGTTCTTACAATAGACAACCACCCTTACAAATACAATGACACGCGGCAGATAAGGGGAGACAGAAAGAGAGAGAGAGACAAAGAGAGGTACAGAGGGAGAGAGAGAGAGAGACATGGTGACAAAGATAGTGGCTGGCAGCAACACACTTATCAGCCACTGCTCCGCTAGAAAATGACCTAAATCATCAAGATTCCCATCTGACACACACTCACACACACATGTGCACACACAGGGTGAGCAGTGCACTACCTTACTTTTTTTTCTTTTCTTTTTTTTGCTCTCCCTGAACAAGCTCAACCTCTTCATATCTTTTCCACCTAAACACGGCCCTTACTTTACTGTGACTCATGTGGACCACGTACAGGATGTGAGAGGAAGAAAACACAGAGCGCATCGCAGACGGCACGTTTGCACAAGCGCACTTTGCGTTACCGTAGTTACACAACTATTTGTGTTATGGGAAACAATCTGACAGTTTCTGAGAGCTGAGGAGTTGTATGTCAAAGCCAACATGTGGATAGTACGGTAATTTCACTCGCACTGTTGCAAGAAGCTGGTGAATCGGCGTCTTTGTCACCAGATTGGGGAAAAAGTGGGGAACAATCTGATGAACTAGTGTTTTTTTTCATTATTTTAAATTGTTAATTCACTATATAAACATCCAATAAATTGTTAATAACTGCCAGTTATTGAACGTCATTCTGGAAAAATTGAACACACAGGACATTTTCTGGCCCTTTTATCAAATATGCAAAACAAAAAGCCCCATAATCTGTATAGCTCTAAAAGTTAGGATAATATGTAGCTTACAACAATATGGTTCATGGACACATTTTGAATAATCGACAATGTACAGCATCTTGGTATTTTCTATCACCCGTCATTCGATAAAAAGAGAAGTGTTGTCGTTTAAAAAGTGCATTTTTAAACGATTAAAAGTTAGATAATCACCCGTCCCCGACCGTGGTCCACCTAATATTGCTAATATCGCACAAATATGCACTTTGTGTTGAACCTGAGATACAAACGACTTTTATTTTTAATTTAAAATAGGACGAAGGACAGGTATGACCAAAATAATTTTACCACTAGTTTTTGATGTCATTTGTTATCACCTGCTGCTTAACTGCTGCAAAAAAATGTCTGGCTCTGCTAAATTTCTTGTAATTGAATCGTCCTGGTTTATACCTGTGTGTGGGTGTGGGTGTGGGTGTGTGTGGATAAAGGTGCTCGGCACAGATTTGATATGTGTTACTCCCTCACATTAGTAAGATTCATACTTAGCAGAAGATATTGTGGTAACATACAATCACACGCCGAGGAAATATAGACACACACACACACACACGCACACGTTTCCTCTCCTCTGCTGCTCTTTACAGCCTAACAGCCCATTGGGCAGAATGTGTTTTAGACATTATCACATTGATTGTATGTAATCAGGGGTTTATTCTGCAGCCAATGAAGTGAATTACAGGTTTCCTGCCCGACTAACACTGTAACAATTGATCTGCTCCCTGGTGCGTGCATGCACGTGTGTGTGTGTGTGAATGCAGGGAGAAGCAGTGATAGGAAGACTGTGTGTGTGAGAGTGAGAAGTAGAAATGAAAGAGGGAGAAAGAGCAACGAGCGATTTAGACCCAAAGAGAGCGAGGAGGACGAGGGCTCAGTAGGAGGCAAAGTGGTTTAGATTGACTGTCGCTGCGTGAGTTTTTATTTTGTACTTAAGTTATTTTTTGTGCCTGGAAACAACTGTAATCATCTGCAAACTGCGGGTGTGTGGAGCTATACACACACACACACACACACGCACCAACACTACACAGCACCACATATGATTGTTTTGTTTTTTGTGTCCAATCCTGTGCTCAGTTTTCCGCCTGTAGGCTATAAATACTTTATTCATTGCACATAAAATCAAGTGTCGATCTACTCCGACGTCACTCAGTGGTTTGTGCTCGTGTTTAGTATGTAGCACCTGGCAGCTTTGTGTTTGAAACCAGACTTGCAACCATGCACCCATCACAGTATCCACGTCCTTTTACGTTATCTTCTGTCTCTAAAAGACTCTTACTGTCATTGTCCAAATGCATTGGACAATTCTACTTCTCTTATGCTTGGTTATTCTAATTTAGTTAGAACTTTTGTAATTGCATGGCAGTACTAGGGGAGAGAGGAATTCCTCTGTATGTAGTGAACTGACAATCAAAACCTCCAAACTCCAAACAAATGGGACCATACATTTCAAAATGGACATCGATGCTGAAACTAGTGATTAGGACCATGAACTCCTCAGCCGAGCGTTTAGTGACGTTGTAACTCAAGTGAGAACTATATTATTTTGCATACCATATTACAGATTTGAATCCCATAATGATACAAAGAGTATCCCACAAAAAGTAGATCTTTCAACAACAATAACTATGTCGTGCACAGTCTCCAGTATGACATGCAGTTCAACAACCTCCCACAAATTGAAATGAGAGTAAAAAAAAAAAGAAGCCATTCAGTCTGTTTATAAAATAATTTGGTTCATTTAAGGATGGAAATGTAAAGAAATATTTTTTTGCTCCTTCACCCCTAATCCCCATTCACGCCACTCTTTCACTCATTGTATTTTCTTTTCTGTCCTTCCTTCCTTCCTTCCTTCAATTCCCTCTCATCCCAGAGCATTGCTGTATCATCTAGATAGAATTGTGTAAGGTTTTCTCTCTTTCTTTTCTTTTTTTTTTTTTCCTTTTTGCTTATTGGACTGTGTGTTCTTATCAGCATCGAGAGTACAATGCTGGGTGTGATGGAAAGGTATTAGCCAACCCGTGGTAGCTACACTGTCAGCACTTCTCCCTTCTCTGTCTCCACAGCTTTCCTCTCGCTTATTCCGTCTCTACTCTTATTGTTCACTTCTCTTCTTTCTTTCTTTTTCCGAGGTGGGGAATTTGGTTTTAAAACAATGTCAGGACAGTGTTACGTTTCTAATTTCTCCACGCCATGAATTGTAAAAATGCATTTTTTTCTGTGTGTGCTTAACAGAGTAGTGGAAATATGATAAATGAAAGCAGCCACCATTCAGTAAAACAAAGTTGGAATTCAGTTGTGCTTGTTTTAACCATAAAAGGGCCAGAAAATGTGCTTTTACCCATTTTCCCCAAAATAACTTTTGATATCTGGCAGTTATTTACAATTTACTGCGTGTTAAAACGATGTATTAACAATATAAAATGAAGAAAAACAAAATGTTTTATTTAGAAAAACGAACACCAGATTGTGCGTGTCGAATTTGAACAGTATAACACATATTTTAAATAATGCTTGTTTGAGTCCAAAAACAGGCCTATGACAGGTGTTCCATCCCACTCTCTCCACTCTGGTGACCAAGACGTTGAATCACCGCTTTCCTTTAATAACCACACGTCAGCTTTGACGTGCAACTCCTCAGCATTCAGAAAATGCTGCAATTTTCTCCGATAGCACAAACCGTCGCTTAATTGCGGGAACGCAAAGTGCGCTTGTGCAGACGCGTCGTCTTCGATACGCTCTGCGTGAAAGACACACCACCAGACTTCCATTGTAAACTTCCACACAACTAGTAGCCTCTCTTCTTCCTCTATAACCCACAGGCAGCAGGGAGTCGTTTGAGGATCATGTCGTGTTTATGGCTCCGACTCGTGAGGCAATCATACAACGATTGTATGTAATAAAAGAGCACAAGCGCACAGAGAAACACGGCAGTGAAGGCACAGCACAGAGAGAGCGGCGCAGAGTCGTTGCTCTAATACGATGATTGTATGTTTGTCCCCGACAGTTGTCAGACCAGTGCATCAGCCCACCACTCTAATCACAGCTTGTCACACCAGTGGCCCACCTTTCTTCAAAATACACAGAAGACGAAAAACACTTCTTTGTTGTTTCTTTCTTTATGTCTTTCTTGCTGTTGCCCTCTCTCTCTCTCTCTCTCTCTCTCTCTTTCTCTCTCCTCCATATGGTTATCTCCCTTTCATGAGTCACTGTGTTTTCCTTCAAAAGGTGAGAAATGAAAATGGTACAAAGGGAAGGAAAAAGAAAAAGAGAGAAAATGACGGGGATTGAGTGGGAAATGGAAACAAGGGACGGTGGTAATCTTTTGTATGTGTGTGTTTGTGGTAAATAGGCCTTCTGAATATTTGATGCCTGCAGCAACTAACCCGGCACTTTTCTCCCCTTTGCTTTGAAAGTTGTAAGTGAAACATACACAACATCTACAATCAGTGGAAAAAAATAGAAGTCAACATCTATTCTATTGAACTGGAGGTGACTGAGTCTGAAATCTTTATTTCACCAAGTGGATATTGTGCTGTCTATTACGAGGCTACTTACTAAACAACTAAGTGTCATTTTAAAAATGATTCTAATGACTCTGAATGAAATGGACTACCAGGTACAGAGCTGGAACCTTCCTCCCTGTCCTTGTTTATCTGCTGTCTTCTTGGCCTCTTTATTTTTATTTATTTATTTATTTAGTTAGTTATGCTCACAGAAAACAAAATCCTTTTCTAGTGCTAAAGTCGTCAGACATAATTGCAGAGGAAGAAGAAGGAGAAGAATTTAAATGCAAAGTTACCAATTTAGTCAAACCAGCTAATCCTAAAATGTGATTACTGCTCTCCTTAGTGCGCCGCTCATGTCGTAACACGCTGCTCACATCTCTGGAAAATCCCGAAATAAAAAGGAATACATTCACGCCCTTATATAAATCTCTTTAAACCACCTAAAAACTTAAAGAATTGATTTTTAAAAAAAAAAGGAAAAAAAGAAGATCCACCCCCCCATCCCCCCATCACTTTCTGTCCTCACTCATCTGAAGAGCAGACAGGCACAATAAGACTGCTCTTTCAGCACTGAGCTGACGCTACGTAGCGCCGTAATTATACTGATAACATACATACATAAATGCATTCAACCTCTCACTCGGCACAGCGCACTGGCTGTGATTTCTTAATCTTCTTTCCTCCCCTCTCCTCTGCACACATGTCTTCTTCTTTTTTTTATATTCCTTTTATTCCTCCCCATTCGACTGCCATTATTTTTCATTTATAAGCACAGTGAGAGAGAGAGAGCCCAGAGAAAAAGATGATGATGGAGGAAAAGAAAGGGAGAGATCGAGCAAATAGGAGGAACAGAAGGGGGGGGAGGAAAGAGAAGAGAAATAGATGAGAATTTGAGAGAGAGAGAGGAGAAGAATAAAAGTACCTGAGATCTTTTGGCACTCAAAATCTTTCACTTAATGGTACTCGGAGGGATTGTGGTCAGGGGGAGGGGACACGAAAGAGCATAAAGAGTGAAAAAGGAGATATTAAATCATCACCATCACATCATCTACTTAAATGGGTCTGCTCTCTTTTTCTGGCACCACCATATTTTTGTCTCCTTCTATACTAGAACAACGCAAGCCTGTCCCCATTATCCCCACATTTACATTCTGCATATTCTCAGCATCTTTCCATCATGTTGTCCCGTGTCCACGTCTGCCGCAGTGTCACAGCTTTACCCACCTTTTCTCTTCGATTCGTGTCCAAACCTTTCCCACCGTCGCTGTCATTCCAGAATATCTATATTTATAGACACTGGTGAATAATAGAAAGTCGGGATTAATAAGAGTATAAAAGATATGATGAAAAGGGGAAAGGCCAAAGTAATGTACATTATAAATGTCATGTCACTTTATGAAAGTAGAAATTTATGAAAAAGAAAGGACAGGAAAGTAACTTTGCTGCCTCGCCTCCTTGTCGATGTAGATTTTTTTTGGAGTGATCAGGTAAATGTCATTAAAAACTTTTTCTTCCCCAAACAAAGATATTCTTCTACTAAGCATATACAAGGTCTTCTGCGGCTCAATCGAGGGGCGTGTCTCTGTTGAAAAGGCCAATTCTTCCAGAATAACTTTCAATATCTGGCATTTATTTACAATGACAAATACTATATTAACAATTTAAAACAGGGGTCGGGAACCTTTTTGACTCAGAGAGCCATGAAAGCAAAATATTTGCAAATTTATTTCAGTGAGAGCCATATAATATATTTTAAGACTGAATTTAACTAAATGTGAGTATAATAAGCCTCTGAATTTATTCTTTTAAATAATGTTGTTATAATACTCACCATTAATGCGACTTCTGGTTCTTGTGGACCCTTTTATTGGCAGAACAGCAAGACTTTCTTCGCGCAGTGTGTCACCAGCAGCATATCTTGCAATCACACTGAACTGCGACAAATGACTTACGTCTGTTGACTCATCCAAAGCCAGGGAATAGAACAGTGCTGCATTTATGTCATTCACTTGCGTTTCCTCCACTTCCAAAATCGATGGATGGATTAAAACAAGTGATAATATTTTATGTTTTATCTGAAAAGCCGAAATCTGCGAGCCAGATGCAATCATCAAAAGAGCCACACCTGGCTCGCGAGCCGTAGGTTCCCTACCCCTGATTTAAAATGACGAAAAGTGTTTTTATCGAGAGAAGATAATTCACTACGTGTCAACTCTGACGTGCAACTTCTCAGCTTTCAGAAATGCAAACGTGTCGCCTGTGATACGCTCGGTGTTCAATGCTCGTGGGTGGATGATGGCACCAAACTGCCATGCGTTGTATTTTACTGCACTTTAAATGCTTCAAATCTAAATCTGCTGTCTGTAATTTCACTACCCTCCGTCACTGGCTGCCTCCAGCCCTGGCTGTCTCGTCTGCCTACCTGTTTTCCCTCTCTGTATCCATTCCACACACACCCCCCCCACCTGCCCTCCCTCTGCCCGACAGGATCTCCATTCTCTGTCAAGGCGCTGTCTGTGTTTTATGGGTCCCTGTAGAACAGGGATCTTTTACAGGCCGACTGGACTTTAGAAGCCCATCGTTTAGCAGCATCCTGCCTTAATTAAAAACCCCTTTTGTGCTCTCTGCTTTTAACAATGAAAAGATGGAGAAGGAAGGGTGGGGGGGGGCAGGGTTAGAGGGAGAGAGGGAGAGAGTGGTAAATGCAAAAAAGGAAGAGAAAGAGAAATGGCAGTGAATGGGAGGTGAATAGAAAGACAGTCAGACCGATAGTAAGGTAGACAAAAGAAGGGATGGAGAGATATGGACACAGAGAAGATAGCTGTTAATTACAACTGCCATTAACAAGACACAGTCGGCCTCCTCAGGGAGAAGAAGAGGGGAGAGGAGGGAGAGAGAGAAAGAAAGTTGGAGTGGCTGGATAAAGGAAAGAGGATTCAGCAACAGAACCAGACACGAGGAGAGAGAGATATAGCTCTGGATTTATATGGATTTGGTTGTTTTTTTAACATGTTTTTGATAAAAGGAAAAAGGCCAAACATTATAAATGTCATGTCACTTTATGTTAAGTATGCGTTCATAAAAAAAAAGAAGTTAACTAAGTATTAATATTCAGCAGCCATCTTGGTAGCTCCTTTCAATGGTGGCCGTGACCTAACACCTACATACTTGCTTAGATCAGATAAATGTCATTAAAACCATTAAAGATCCCTAAAAAGAACCCTTTTCCCAAAATATATTCTTTTCTATTAAGCATATACAAGGTTTTTTGCGGCACCAACCTAAACCACGCTCTTTAAATACTGTGCGGCCACGTATGAGTGTGTGTCTCTGTTTGTGTGAGGCTGTCGTTGGGATGATGGAGCAGCAGAGAGTCTGCTTACTGATTACCTTCATGTAGAACAAACTGCTATTGACTGAGAATTGACAGATGACCATCGGCCCCGAGCATGTGTTCTTCGTGGCTCCTGGTGGCTCCGGGAAACGCCTCGCTGCGACACCACGTTTCCCTGATCAACCCAAATCTTAAATCCACATTTATTTATCATCATAAGTCTCTTACGCTCTTTAATTAACCGCCTTCTCTTTGGCTTCCCTTCTCTGTCTTTCATTTATCTTTGAAAATAAAAAAACAAATGCAATGGATGGATTTTATACTTACAGTATATATGTTGTATTATGCCTGTGCTATTTTTTGTAGTATTCGTTCTCATCTCCCTCTTCTATTTGTTCCTGTGTCTCTCCCTTCAGGCTTCTCTGCAGAATGTCCAGTAAGGAGCGCCACCTTGAGTCCAACTGTCCGTCCTCTTACATAAAGACTGAGCCCTCTAGTCCTGCCTCCTTGACTGACAGTCTAAACCATCACTCCCCCGGCGGCTCCAGCGACGCCTCAGGCTCATATTCATCAACGATGAACGGCCACCCCAACGGATTAGACTCCCCGAGTCTTTACGGCTCCAACGCAGGGCCGCTGGGTCCTGCCGGCGGCCCCGGATCGAAGCGGTACGAGGACTGTTCGTCAACGATCGGGGAAGACTCACAGATCAAGTGCGAGTACATGCTGAACTCAATGCCCAAGAGGCTGTGTCTGGTGTGCGGGGACATCGCGTCAGGGTACCACTATGGCGTGGCTTCCTGTGAGGCCTGCAAAGCCTTCTTCAAACGCACCATTCAAGGTTGGCTTCCATTTTGACTTCTCTTTGTCTAATTTTCTGTCTTGCGTCCAGCTGTAGTAGCTCTATCATCACAGGTTTGGTCAGTTGTCTCTTTCTATTTTTGCCTCCTTTTGTGGCTTTTTTTCTCTGAGTTTGTGAAACCAACAATGTTGTTTGTTGGAATGGGTTGACTTTTTTTTCAATTCCTACATACATTCGTACTTGTGTAAATGATTATAAACAAAAGTAAGGTCTAGGTAAATAGGCCTTAGGTAAAGAGTATAGTGTGGTCTACTGTAGTGAGTGAACTCATGACTGCTGCACATGCACAGGGAGCAGTGTACCGTAGCTTGGTTGGTTTTGTGGCTAGACATTGGGGAAGATGAAAGCCTTTTGTGGCACAGCCATACAAACTATTAGGTGCACCAGTGTGCGACTAAAGAAAAACCTTTGTCACAAACCCCAGGAAAATGGTGTATTTTTTTTAAGAATGGCCAAAGAAAATACAATGAGCTCCAATTTATTTGGTTTTGGATCCATGAGAGGCAAGAACAGTGATAGTGTTGATATTTTAATTAGATTTATTACAATTTGATTACAATCTTACAGAAGCCAATAAGAAGTGGAGGTTTTTTGGTTGTCCCCCCTTCTTTGATTTTAATGGCTACCTGCTCTAAGTTGGACAGTGGCAAGTGCTGTGACTCTTCCAGGTTCAGCTTAGGTCAGAGATTAAAGGTGACAATAGTGCATTTGCTGGTTTCTTTAAAAGCACAAATGTTCAGAGAATTATTGCACCTAAATATAACTTATTACACTGAGCGTTCCCTCCATCACATACACTTGAGTTACCATGCAAGATCCAGGACATATGATAAAAGCCTGGGGCTAAATTTGAACCCAGATTTTTATGTGGCACATCTCGTCCTCTGTCTGCTAAGTGAGCCACCAGGACATTCACCAAAGTTTTCTTAACTATTATATTTTTTATTTTTTTTGTCACGCAATGGGCATACACACACTCAGATAGTGTATATGCATCCAATCAGGTTCATGGCTACACAGAAACTCCCAGACACGCCCCTATTTCACCCTCAACCATGACCTCCTCTTCATCAATCATAAAAGAGTAATTCCCAGGTAGTGTTTGCATTCCCAGATCCAACTGATTATGCCTCACAGAGCGAGCGTGTACTATAAGCCTGTTGTCTAGAAGATAACATGGCATCAGATGAAGGTCAGATGTCACGTCTAGGTGTCAGGAGTTCAGGTCAGACGGTAAAGGAAGGAAGGTTTAGAGCAGTAATCCACATGATGAGAAGAGTAGCAGGAATTGGGCTCGGTAATCCTTTGCTTCTGTCTTGTCGGGTTAGAAGTCGTCTGTGAAATGCATAGGTATTTGGATTTTGTTGATATTTAGTTGTTGCTTGACACCGCTTAATAAACACTGTATTATTCATTTACCCTTGTAGATACAGTGTAGGTCAGTCTGTCAGACCAACAATCAGCTATAATATAAAGCAGGCAGTCACACATTTGTCCTCTAATCCACCCAATACAACTGCTGTGCTACTTTCACCAGACTTGACTTACTAACATTAAGGATGAATGTCATTTTAACAGATTTATAGATGTGTTTTTTTGGCAAATATAGAGACCAGTGGCCACCTCCTCTTCCCTTAATAACAGCACTCCACGTTATTATTTACTTAATTTTCAATTTATTTACATCTGTTTGTTATAGTAATAGATTTATTTTGGCATCATTCCATTTAAAAACTGTGAAATATTATCATGACTATCTTTATTGCGATATCAAGTGATAGTTTTAAGACCATATTGCCCACCTGATACTGAACAGTTGTTTTTAGACCGGACTAGACACTAATTGGCCCTAAGGACATTTGAGTTTGACACCCCTGATTATTATAGACAGTAAATACTTAGCTAGAAATGACTCAAAGTCAATCACATTGTCCATGTCACAATAAGAAAAATGATTTTCTACTAACTAATTTTTGGACAAAAATGAAGGTCTATTGCACATATATCTGTCATAGACCATCATGTATCAAGTTATATCTGGCTCACTGTTGTGGTCATGGTCATGCTATTTGTAGACAGTATAACATGATGCACTTGTAGGTATGGGAAAGCATTGGAATTGGATTTGCAGTTCTGATACTATTTTATATATAATTAGGTGGGTCCATCACCCAACAGGACAGCACCTGTGCCAGTCATTCTGCAGCTGCAATAATCAAGCTACCAGTCTACAGTCAGTAGCCATCGATCCATTCAGTCAGTCAGTCATATCAGACAGGATTCATCTATCTGCCTTTCCATCCATCCACCTATCTGTTGCTGCTTTCTTTTGCCCCCGATAAGCAGCTTTCCCAGTAAAGCCCCAGAGAGAAGGCGAGAAATGTGTGTGTGTGTGTCGGGGGGGAGTGGGGGGTTCTTACATCCACTAGATGGTCACCACTACGTAGAGATGACCTGTATGTGTTTATTATGGGATGAGATCAGGACACGGTGCAATCCCAACAAAGAGATTGAAGCGCACACACACAGAGATAAAGGCAGAGGCTCGCTCACACGCACAAACACTCGCTCCCATAGACAACAGCGCGCGTGAACATGGTCACGCGCATGTCCCTGTAATCATCCCGTGTAAAGGTTTAACCCCTAAATCATGTGTCAACGCTGCAGAGTCTAATAGTTGACCAATTCCAGATGTCTCATTTCATTTAGAGGGCTTGTTAAAGGTTACACAGGTGAGGGCATGGTCAGAGATTAAATACAATAGCTCACCAAACATATACTGTTTAATACATCTTCAGAGTTTGACCTTGAATTGGTTTGAAGCTATGTTGGCCCCTCTTTTCTCTGACTCCCTTCATATTCACTCGATTTGTAATCCACCTGTCTCCTGTAGTGGGCATGTTGCAGATCAGGAAGGCTAGAGTTAAAGGTCATGGGTCACGACTACTGCAGCTGCAGGACGGTTGTGAAAAACGTTGCAATGGAATGCTGCAGTTTATCAACCCTGCGTCTGGATATGCTGTCAAAAGTTGAACACCACACAGTTTAAATGTCTCACTTGGCTGGAGCAACAATATAAATTCACATTTCTGCTCTATAGCAATGATAAGTGAATTTATTCAATTTACACAATTGTGTAAATTACTCATACTCATGCAATTATTGCCATAAATGTAAATAGGGTTATTCAGGAGCTGGAAAATAATAAGAAATGTTTGGGAATCATTTAGTTTTGAAACAAATATATGACCAACCGTTAATTGACCCTGTCGGTGTTCGATTCCTTTAAAGGAGTGACCCGTTGTGATTAGCTCGTATACTCCAGCAACCTATGCCAGTAGTCATGAGGATCTCTTTCCAGTGCTTCCTCTGGAAAATGCTGGTGCTGAGGTGCTGTGCAAATCTCTGCTGACATAGGGCGATAGGCGAGGTACATCCTGGACAGTTCGCCTTCGGTCAAATTAGAGTGTCCAGTTTACCTAATCCCGACACAAATTAATTTGCCTATAATTTAGCGATCGGTATAGTATTACATAGCATGATGAGGACCCAGTCATATTGCTTCTTTAATCAATGTTTGTGCTTCTGTACAACAGTTTGTTTGGATGCAGAATGAACCATCTTAGAGCCCGTGGAACAAATGGGCCATGACATTATCTTTGGCTAGCACACAAGCCAAACTCAGCCACACAGACAAGCATGGGTATGTGTTTGCCTATGTGTCTGCGAGTGTGGGCTCGTGCTCATCCAAATGAAAATGAGTGCGGGGTTATGTGTGCATCTTTGCACACGTGCCCGTGTTTATGTGTGGTTGTTAGTAAAAGTGTGCGTGTCTTGGCTGGAAAGCGGGTTCGGCCTCAGATGGGCAGCAGCAGACATATTGGTATGTTTCAACCCATTAGCCAATAAAACCGCAGGTAATCACGAAAAAACACCTCCAGCTGGACAGGGAGAGGACCATGGGGGAGGGAGGAGGGAGGAGTACACCTGTTTAGATATGGAATGAAAGCGTAGGAAGAAGAGGAAGGCTGGACTGGTCATGTGGATTAATGTGTGTGTGTGTGTGTGTGTGTGTGTGTGTGTGTGTGTGTGTGTGTGTGTGTGTGTGTGTGTGTGTGTCACAGCATGGAGGAAGTGGCCGTGGCAGCTGCTGTTTCTGTGGCGTCAGTCCAGCGACACCTGACAACCTGCATCTATCACTCCCTTATTGAGAGAGAGGGATACAGGGGAGAGAGAGAGGAGGAGGACGAGTGCAAAGTGTGGGTGAGGGAGAGAGAAGGCAATGAAATGAAAAAGAGAGAGAGAGGCAGCAAGAGCAGGAGGAGAAGTGGAGGACAGCGAAGAAGAGGGCTGATGCCAGTGATTTAGAGCAAAGGAGTGACTTGAGGGTGTAGTGAAAATGGTGGATGGGATGGGCAACTGAGGGTGGTCACGTGACCGCTCTGTTTCTCCACACCTTTGAGAAAATAAAGGAATCCTGTCATTTTTTTCGTAGACTGAATGGGAAGTTGTGTCCTAAGGTTGTCTCAGGTTTGGACAAAATGTTGACTGGTATGTCTTTTATTGTGGCGATGTCCCCTTCAGTTATTTACATAACAACACCTCAGTGCAACAGTGAGGCCATCTATCCGATTTCAGGGTTACCCTTGACTCAAGGTTACATTTGCCTGTGCTGGGTTCGGGTCAGGCTTGGTTGGTTTTGTCTTCGGCTCGGTCAGTTTTGGACAGAATAATGTGACCCCAGCCTCACTATATCACCCACCTTCCCTCTGGCTGTCCCCCCCCCTTCAAACTATCTGAAGAAAACACAAAAAGAAAGCATAATGTGGATGAGAGGCGGAGTTAATGTCAAGACAAAACAGAAAGTTAGTGTTGTAAGATGGTGTGAGATTGAAGAGGCAGCCGTCCAGAGCGCGCACACACAAACCTGTACAGTGGTGGTCAATTGTCATGCAGCAGGTGGACACACACACACACACATACATCTCAAAAGAGATTGCAGGGGATTTAAGGTTCTTATATCCCTTTCACTGACACTGGCACACACACACACACACACTTGCCTACAAACTCACACGTTATACATTGGAGAACCTCTCTGCATTAAGCCCACGCCAATGCACAGTAAGACATGTAGAGGTAGAAACACCTGGAGGCGATGGCAATCTGATATCTTCCATTTTTATGTTTAAATGTCCATATCCAAGAATACAAAGAGTATACAGCCATAGCTAACCATAGGTTACATTTTCTTATATCGCACCTGAATAGTAGAATGTAATATACGCTTTTTTTATCATTTTAACCATAGTACTGTTATTATAATGTGTACTCCTCTCTCTGGAAGTTGAACACATTTAGCCTCGATCGTGGCAGCTGTATAGAGTAAGTGGCTCTTTACAGAAGGTATCCATTACCAGTGCTGGCTTGTTAAGCCACGCACTAATAAGGCATTTGATTACCCATTAACCAGCACAGAGTCTGTGTCGTGGCATTAGCGCATCTTGGTGCTAGTTAAGTGTCTGTCTTAACGACTGAATTAATCCCCTCCTCCTCTATCATCGGCGGCATGCAAAGGTTGGGTGTAAGCTAACTAGTCCCATTAGTAGTGTCCATTAGACTGCGAGCGTTCCCACAGCATTTAGCGCGTTTAGATTTTTACTTTAACTAATAGGGTCGATTAATGAGCATCTTGTTAGCCATTAGGACGTGTTTATGCATTTAGCCCTTTTCCCAAAGCTAACTAGCCTTCTTAATCAGTCCAGTAATGAGAAACATCCTCTCCACAGCAGCAGTCGATAGCGATTGCTGTTTACTCGTTTCAGCGGCAGATCCATCAGCTTACAGGCGACTGCAGGTGTCCAGCTCCACATAGTTGTGTGTACAAAGCCCAAAACAACTCATAAACTATAGTTGGCGTTATTTACGAGAAACATTTTAGTTTTGAGTCAGATCTCCAGGTACTTAAAAACAAACATTTATGGAGGAGCCTGAACAGACACACTTTGACAGGCTGTTGTCCATACATATTTGAAACAGTTTATTTTCCTCCTCTGGTATGTATATGTTTCTTGGCAGTGTAGGTAGTTGTTTAACATTTACATACAGCCAATAGGAGCATCCTCTGTCTCCTAACTGTCCTGTTATTGGTCAGGATGGTTGTTTGCTCTGTACCATTCCATCTTAAAGTCAAATATCAATAATAAGGTATCCTAAAATTGCCTGTTTTATTATATACATTCAACTTAAAAAAAAATTTTGACTCGATTATTTGAATGTATTTGGATTAATTTGGTGTTTGGATTTAGTGACCACTGACATCTAATACGTCTTTTAGGTAGTATATTTTACTTATTTTATTCATCTCTGCTGTACAGCACTTTGTTTCAGTTGTTGTTGTTTTTAAAGTGCTTTATGAATTGAGTTGGTTAAGGTGTTTGACTCTGGTGGTTACTTTTTTATCCTTATGCCATATTTAAATGTAGCATGTAATGCTGTTCCATCGTAATTAACATTTCCTCTTCTTTTGTAAGTCGCTTAAATGTAAAGTTGAACTGGATCGGATTGGATTTCCTGTCTCAAAATGAAACATCTTCCTCTGTCTTCCCCCAACATGTCTCCATACAGGCAACATCGAATACAGCTGTCCAGCCACCAACGAGTGCGAGATCACCAAGAGGAGACGCAAGTCGTGTCAGGCCTGCCGCTTCATGAAGTGTCTTACTGTGGGCATGCTGAGGGAGGGTAAGGGAAAAGGTCTCTTACTTATATTTCTCTGTTAACCGTGCTACATGAAGCATTTTAAAAACAATCCATTTCAAGAATAGGTCAATTGAAACTTGAAAACACAAGAAGTATCTAAGTGTCACAGTGATTTTTCGAATAATGCTGCATGTAGCACTTCAGATTGTTTATCATAGTTATATATTGCAAACTTTCCTCTTCTTTCTTCTTGTTGTGTTCTTACATTCTTATGTCCCTCTTCTTTGTCTGTCCTCCTGCGTCATCATTTACCATTAATTCACATTCCGTGAGATAATTCCAGATATGTGAGTCATACACAACAGTTTCTGAGGGTATATACATATACACATATATATATATATCTTTGTTTGTTGGTGAAAAAAGGTAAAAACTAAAACTCTGCCCAAAACCGCTTTGATTAAATACACTCACTCTCTCATTTTTACACTCCCCTGTTACCTCTGCTTCTTTCACTCTCTCTCTTTCCTCTGCCCACCTCTGACCTTTTTACTCCCACTGCACTTCCAACAATGAAAGGAGGGAGAGGAGGAGTGAGGGCCAATAGCGAGGCGAAGAGAGGCATATCTGAAGGGGAACGCTGGGGGAAAGCTAAGGGGAGGGAGAGAGAGGAGAGATTGATTTATAGGAGCAGAGGAGAGGGACCAGGGGAGGATGGGAGGCAGGGGGAAGGTGGTTGAATGAAGCAGAAAGTGTGTGAGAGGGAGAAAGGAGGAGAGAGGAGGGTCAAGGTTGTAATTGATGGGAGACCTGGCCTACGCCCCCTACCTCACACTGGTCAGGGAGTGTGGCTCTGCCGGCGCCTGCCAGCCCTCCGTCCATTCATTCCTGTCTACATCTCTCCCTCCAGTTCTCCCACTCTGTTTGTGTTGCCTTCCATCACTCCACTCTCCTCTTCACCTCACTGTTCTCTGTGATACCCATCCATACCTCCGCAGCTCTTCATTCACCCAAACATCAGTAAGAAAACCTGGACAATATAGAGGTTAACAGGAGACAGAAACGCTGATGAATTTGCTAAATGTTTAATATAACGCTTCAAACACTCACACATTAACTTGCTTTGGCACCAACATGAAAACAAAATTGGTTGCCATTTCACTTTACCTCTGCAGAGACTTTTGAGAAAAGGTATGAGGAATAATGCCATCACATTACCCTCTATCGGGACATGAAATGTTCAAATTTATATTTCAAGTGGCAGAATGCTGTAAAACTATATCTTAATCCATATTTCAATTCACTGCAAAACCATGCCCATCTCTGTCTGTCCTCTCCTTCTCTCGCTCTCTAAACACACACACACACACACACACACACAAGCTGCTGTCGTTGCATTTGTTCTCCCAGTCGATCTGACATAGGCAGAACCCATGTCTCATCCCCTGTTTTGTATCATATACAAGTGTGTGGCCACAAACGCACACACACACACACACATGCTTGTAAGAGCTTGTAATATCAGCAGTCTCGTTGTCGGCGCTTAGACCGAAACCTTCTTGAAACAGAAACCAAATCACTGTCGCTGCTAAGCGTGAACTGAAGCTGATACTTTAAGTGATTTGTTTTAATTGATTGTTTCCCTAATATATATTTTAAAAGATGTTATTGATCAGTCAGGGCGTCTGATGTCAGATTGTAGTGATGACGGGGATTTTTGTCAGCGATGTAACAGCTGTGTTGCATTAACCCTGACCATGTTTGCCCACTTTCACTATTAGATTCTCTACTTCAGCAGATAAATGACTAATATATTACATCCATATAATGTATTATATATATATAAGTGTGATCCACATGGACCTGTGTGTGTGTGTGTGGGCAGGTTGGGCAGGTAAAAAACAAATAGCTGCCTTTTGTTGTTTCTGATTCACACACACACACACATGCTAGACCTACATATATATAGATCAACATGACAGAACACAGCCACCCTATTTGTTGTGCTGGCTGTGAATTTAATATGGGGGGGTCACACTCTACATATGAATAAGGGTCATTTGTAAAATTGATACATCCATTTTCTTATATTGCCTCATTTTCACTCTTTTAAACCCACGGGAAATTTGGAAAAGATCAACATCCCTATAAAAGAGCTAAATATATTTCCTCACCTTTTCCTCTTTTCTTTGTTCCTCTGGAGAAGTATAAACGCTGGTAACGTATGGAATGAGTTATCCACCCGTTTTTACACCGCTAACGCAAGCCCAACTGATCGGAAATACTTGGCATTTCTTGCCTCGTTTTATAGACCCTTTTATGCCTAATTAATAGAATATGTAACAGTGGCTGCACAAATGTCTAACAGTGTGATTATAGTCAAATGTTGTCACTCTGCAACAACAGTCCTTCGCACACATGTCACATGCCACCCGTTGTTACAGCAAAACTAATGGTGAGTGGCTTGATCGCTTTTCATGTGAGCTCACGGTGGGTGTCAGGGACTAGCAGGTGGTAGAAAGGTAAAGTGTGTGTGTGTGTGTGTGTGTGGTGCGTGTGCACCCGTGTGTGGATGCTGTATTTTACCCCTCAGGGCAAGATCTGCCTCGAATTAGCTTTGTCGCCCTGGGAGACAGAGAGGTTGAGATGAAGAGCAAGTGAGGCAGCTATAGGCACGTGTGTGTGCGTGTTTGTGTGTGTGTGTGTGTGTGTGTGCATTTATGTGAGGGTTGAAGAGAAGGCCAGAGGGCAGTAAACTGAGCCATTTCACTGTGTGTTCTCTTAAACATGCACCAGATCATGTGATCACACACACACACACACACACACACACACGCTTGATTTTATTTTGTTTTCCCACCCTCTACTGAGAGGAGAGGAGAGGAGAGGAGAGGAGAGGAGAGGCATGAACGAGCAGGAGGTAAACTGAAGGAAAAGAATGAATGAATATGGATCACCCAGCCACCAATATGTAGCAACTCATTTCTGGACCAAGGCAATTAAAAAGCCTGACTGCATTATGAGGACTTCCCCTCTGGCAATGGCTGTCTGTCCATTTTTAATGAGGTCATAATGATGCGTCAGCTGAAGACCGAAAGGTCACAGGGGTGGTGCTTCAATCTGCCATGAGACGGGATTGGGGGGCGGGGGGGGGGATTGAGAGAGGCGTATAATTGCAGGTAAAAGATGTAATGAAAAATTAGGAAACAGGAAAAGGTGAATTTTAACAGCTGCTCAACCTCATAAAAGACATTTTAATTGTATTTATTTGCAAGCGACAGCAAGATGAGACCAAACAATGGGATGTTTTTACGATGAGACATGGTGTGTTTCAATGGATTCGGTGTGCTGTGAGAATGTTGTGAGAGAAGTCTGCAAGTCATAGCTACAGATCCCTCCAGCATGTGATCTTTCCATTTAAATACACAAACGGATGGCTAAGACACATGTCGTGCATTCAGCGCCGATTGGTGCAAATATCACGTTCATAATACAGAACACGGATCACACATTTGAACATGAAAGGTGTTGGCATTGGCTCGCCGTCCAGGAGCCAGCCACATTCACTATGCATGTACGTTCTACATATTGACAGACTTGCTCCCCGTACAACAGAGCGTCTTTGATGATGGCACGTCTGATGAATAATGGTTGAACAGACAGAATGTGTTGAATCCAAAAACCAAAGCTTCCACATTGCTGTAACGCTGTAAATGGCCAGCTGGACTCAGATGGTGGACTAGTCGAGAGAAAAGTCCACAGACTGCAAATATAAACCTTGGCTCAATGCCCCACATGTGTGCGCACACACACACACACACACACTTACAGCTCGTGCCAACTTTGGCCGTGCTCCCCATGGCCTCTAAGACCTAATGAGTGAGATCGGGTGGAAGGCCCCAGTCTATGTGAACGTTGCAGGTGTGTGTGTGTGTGTGTGTGTGTATATACAGCTGGTGGTGTGCGTCATATCTCTCCTTAAAGCTCAACGATCATGACTGCTGGTATCCAATCTCATCACTGCACACACACACCATTAAAACAACTGGCAGCACGGGTTTACTCCCAATATACAAACACGGTG
Organism: Solea senegalensis; assembly: GCF_019176455.1. Lineage (NCBI taxonomy): Eukaryota > Metazoa > Chordata > Actinopteri > Pleuronectiformes > Soleidae > Solea > Solea senegalensis. The sequence goes on from NC_058027.1 coordinate 19,423,606, forward strand.
CGATATGAGAAACAAATAATCTGTTGTATGTATTGATATACAGGAAACAATAAGATGAAGATGAATTATTTAACATCCCAATTCACAAAAATTGGTGACATGAGGAGGAAATTGCATTAGGGCACGAGGACAGGAGGAGCAGGGTATCAAACCACCAACTTCCTGATTGAAATATGAAAATAAAACTACAAGGAACAAGTGGTTTTGGGCATGATCGCTAAATTGGAAGAAGAAAATAATGAAAGTAGAGGAGGAGTGAGTGAGCGAGCGACGGAGTGGGGGGAAGAAGACAAGAAAAGAGGTCGGGGGAAACGGACGAGTGCCAGACAACTGGTGGCGTCTGGTGTTCCCCCATGGGAAACTTGTAGCTAAATCTAGCAATGTTGTGTCTGTCCTGAGTGAGTGTGTGCGCGCGCGTGTGTGCGTGTGCGGCATCTGGTTGCATCTCAGTCAGAACAGAGCGATAATGGGAATACAGAGAGAAGAGGGATGAGTATCAAACTGCTCGTGGAGTTGGCCTTTTTTTTTAACTGTCTACGTGACTCTCAGTGTTGTAGTTGAGTTGCTAAGCCTTGATATCAAGTCTCAGTATTTCAGTAGTTCAGTTACTGAACCCCCAACTCTGTGTCACCCTCTTTCATCTTGCCCATTTGTCGTTTTACATATTTACATATACTGTGTAGCTGGACTTGTATGGATATTGAAGATCCTGCTACACTTAAGCCATTGCACTTTATGTAAATGACTCTTATTTATATCTTAAAAGAACCTAGTTTGTGTTTGCATGTGCCTTGAATGATTCAGGGCGTCTCTGTGAACACACCCCCGTGCTTACACGTTGACGTGTTTGCAAACCCACAGGCAAACAAACAAGAAAAGGTCTCAATGACTTTTCCGTCTGTCCTCGTCGTCTTTCCTGTCTAAATGCAGTCAGTGATCGAGTCCAGGTCCCTGTCATCAGTGCTCAAGTCCAAGGAGTCCGGCTCGAGTATTACATCACTGTGCAGCCTCATAGTGTGTTTTTCATAAACACCAACTCAAAGGCCAACACTTTTTGAAGGCTGCCACACAGTTGTCACACACACACAGGCCCACTTTCACAGAAACACACACACACACACATTCACACACCAGTGACAGCCACCTGTCCCCTGCCTCAGGCAGCGCTGCTCTGATTTGGTCCAAACAAACGTCACCACATGATGCTACACACTTTTCTCCTGTCAGGCTTTCTCGACATGTACATGTTTTGTGATTTTTGGTGCACTATGGGGAACTTCTCCCACACACACACACACACACGCATGCTCATCTCCTCACCCATCAGTTCTTAAATCCACAGAAGAAAACACTTGGTGGTATTACGTCAACATGTCGTGAGACACACACACACACACACACACACACACACACACACACACACACGTGAACCTATGATCTGGGGTGAAACAGACTTCAACCCTGTTACATCTTCAATTACCATAAAAACGACTCCCCTCTTTCTCTCACACTTCCTCACCCCTCATTGCCTCTTAAAATGCCCCCACTCCCCGTCTGCTTTCTTTCCCGCCCTCGCTTTCTTTCTTTTGCTCTGATCAAATTTTATTTGTCTTCCCTCCTCCTCCTCCTGCCTTTCTCACTTTTTCCTCACCTCTCTTTCCCTCTGTCTTCCTCTTATCATATCATTGACCATCTGAAATCAATCCAATCCTCTTTTTCACTCTCTCTTTCCACTCTTGCAGGTTCTCTCTTCAAAACCACTTAGGTGTCAAAGGCATTTCACTCGCAATCCCTCAACTGTTCAAGAACACGCGCACGCACACACACACGCACACACACAGAGCGACGTCAGCGCAGTGTAAAAATCTTTACTGATGTGATCAGTGCAGATGCTGCTGCGGACAGACAGCAACAAAGGATTCACCTTCATCACTGTCAAGTGTGTGTGTTTGTGTTTGTGTATACAGCACGTGACATTAAGTACTTCATTAACCCTTAAGGCCTTTTTGAAGGAGCTCTACTGTAAATACACTGAGGACCTGAGAAGGTGATGAAAAAGTAAACATTTTCAATATGAATTCATTTCGGTATTTTTACCATTTTAACATCATGAAATCATAGAGTTTGACTGTAGAACTAGAGGTAGACTGAGTCGAGGTGGACTGTTAGTTGACATAATTTAAACGTGTAGTGAAGGTCTGTAACCTCTGCCTTTTATCATTTCTATGTTATTTTCTCACCCTATTCTTTTTCACCTTTACATTTTCCTTATCCTTCCGTTTCCTCTCGTCTTTTCTCCTCTCTCCGTCTTCTCTCCTTGCCCATTCTTTATGATTTGAAGGCTCATTTGTTAAAAGAAGGTAGAGCCACTTTCACTCTCCCTCTTGCCTCTTCCTGTCTCTTTTTTGTGTGTGTGGGGGGGGCTTTAGAAATATAATTTTCAATTTTTAATTTGATTCATTTAGATTTGATCATTAATCAGTGCTGGGAGAGAGTTAATTTGCTGGAAAATAGATGAGGTAGTTAGAGAGGGCTCTTTATGAAGTGAGCTCGGTGCAGCAGTCGGTCCTTTAGGCAAAAGAAAAAAGGAGTTGAAATGTAAAAGAGAGAGAGAGGAGGGTTATAAGTGAGACAAGAATGATTCTTATGGATGTCTGCTTCTATTTTAATATATAAAATCACCGATATCTACCTTGCCTGTCTATTATTCAGTCTTTTTTTCCATCCTCTCCTCGGTCCTCAAGCTTTCTTAACTCTGTCCTGCTTACTCTCGGTCTCCTCCTCTGACCAGTCACTGACCCGGGTAGCGTCTGGACAAGCTGCTTGTCAGAGCTTACGCAAAACACAACAAGAGGGTGTGTGAGAGGAGCACACACACACACACACACACACACACACACACATAGACGGGAGAGAGAAATAGGTGTGCGAGTGGGTTTGTACCCCCTGGCGTTAAGAGTTTCTTGACCGTTTGCTGACACTGGCCCCCCCACTGTACCTGGACTGTCAGCCCTTCTGTCTAACTATCATCTCACACACACATGTGTCATGTGCAGTTCACTGAGCAGGATCCTTCCTAGGTTAGTTAGAGTTGTGTGCATTTTCTCACCCAGTATGTGCATATAAAACACATTTTAAACACTGGCAAACATCTTCTTCAAAGCAGCATTCAAACAATATTGCTCCAGTTGCCATAGATGGTGTTTGTGTTTCTGGCTTGTATTTGTATTTTACAGCTGGCAGAAATGTAAAAAGACAGACTTTTGAAATGACAACATAAAAACACATAATTAGTACTTGAAAATGAAGATGGGAGGTGAAAGGAATACGACAGATAAGTCCTGTCAACAATTTATTTATTTCACATCTGAATGTTACGCACAATTTCACAAAAGAGTTGATTTCAAAACATTTCGCAACTCCTTCAGATTCCTTGCCCCCATTCTCCTCCCGCGTACATGACACCTCTGTCGTCTTTATCCATCTTTAAGTGGTAACCACGGTAACATCCAATCCCCGAAGAGATAGGCCCTAATTAAATTAGGAGTCCTTTGTGTCAATTAATTAACAAGACGGGGAGAGACAGAGATTGGGCGAGAGACGGGGGAAAATAGTCAGAAACCCCGAGACAAACTGAGAGAGAAATGAGGGAGATGCTCAGATTGTGCCCATGTGAATTTGTTTGGAGAGTAAAAGAGACTTTGGTGAGGGAGCAAGTGCATGCATGCTCTTTTAAAATAGTACTTAATACTCATTTCATGTGTAACCTTCATTTATCCCAGACTTTTTCGTGCCTCCCCTTTTGTTTCTGTGCTCTCTCTCGTTCCATACAAAGCGCTTCTTGTCTTGTTGGTCAAAAAAAAGTGTAAATGTTGAGTGTTCTGACACATACTTTGTCTCATTGTCCTTTCCTCGCAGGTGTCCGTCTGGACAGGGTTCGTGGTGGGAGACAGAAGTACAAGCGCCGGATAGATGCAGACAACAGTCCATACCTGAATCCGCAGCTGGCTCTGCCACCCAAGAAGCCATGTAAGAACACAAACACGCAAAAACAAAGTGTGACCCAATGTGCATGAGTCCTTTTTTTTTCTGTTTGAGATCGAGCAATGACTCTCAAGGACAGGAAGCTGCAGAATGTCCTGGGGACACTGTAACTCATATGTGGTAACAGTAGCCAGCGCTGTACGCAGAGGTTCAATAAAGACCATTGACAGTAGGTGTGGGAATCGCAGCTTCACTTAAGACAACACAATACAATATACAATACATGGTCTGTAATAGCAGTATAGTCATGATACAGCAATTTTGTGATCATTGATGTATTTAAAAAAAAGCCATTACAGCTAATTAGAAATGAAAAAAGATGGAAACTTTAGTTTGGGAATTTTGGAAATATTCCAAATTGGAAACTTTCCATGGGAATTTTGGGAATTAATGGGAACAAAATGGAACTTTTAGGTTGGGAACATAAATATAGTAGGTTAAAAAAAAAATTGTAGCATAATCTTATATTATGAGTCATAATATCATCAAAACAAAGCACAATGCATGTAGGGGGCGTGGCTTCAATAGCCCTGCAGTAAGTAGTTGCTGTGTCCCTATGCCCCTATTATACTCAACTGTATTCACATCAAATCTATATTTAAACTATATATTAAAGGTTCCCATCATTCAACTTTGAAAATGTACAGTTCATTCCCATTAATTCCCATTAATTCCCCATTAATTGCCATGGAAAGTTTCCCATTTTGAAAATTCCCGGGAATTTTGCATCGCTGCGACTAACTGAAGAAAACAAAAAACAATGCCTTGAAAGAGGAAATGTGCCGTTGCACTTTAAAGTGCTGCTGCTTTTCACTGCTGCCCACCATTACGTTGCCGTCCCCTTATTCTGTGGCCAGTTAACTTTCGTTCACGTTACACTAATTCTCGAGTTAAGCTCTGCCACAAGGAGTCATAAAGCAGTAACACTGACACTGAGCAGTTAGTGGAGACGTCTGTTTAGACTGACATACTTTCAATAAAAACATCAGTGCATTTATATCGTAAAATAATATATTACCTTGTAAAAAATGAAGTCCCACCCTGGGTGGACATCCTTTCATACTTATCTAATCCTTTTGGGGGTCATGGGGGGGGAACTGGAGTCGATCCCAGCTCACATTGGGTAAGAGGCAGGGTACAACCTGGACAGGTCGCCAACCCCAATTATGGTCAATTTACTGTCCAGAATCCAGAATAAAATATACACACACTTGTGAAAATAATGGACACTCCACGCAGTAAGGGTCTGGTCAAACTGGGATTCAAACCAGGAACCACCAGCACTAACAATTGTTCATGTAACGTCCTCTAGAAATGCACATATATAATCCCAGTTCATGCCCATGATATCACTAGGACTGTGGTAAAGGCTGTGCTCATCTAACAGGAAGGAGTTATTGTTCAGGGAACAGAGGTACAAAGGGCTACTTCTCCATTAGTCTCTACCCTAATGGAAACAGTTGGACAGTAAAACCATTAAAACACACACTCAGGGACACACAAACACACACATATAAATAGACACAGGGTAGTGAGAAGCCCATCTGTTTGGGACCAAGTTTATTTCCCCATCTCTACTGCTACCAGTTTGGGGTCATAACATTTTATACGTGTAATATTTCACGATAAAGGTATTCATTTAGTGCTGGCCGGATTGGCTGCGTTTTTTAAAGAATAAATCCAGTCGCCAAAGACTGATGATTGAAAAATTAACAAGGGAAGGGAGTGAATTAGACTGAGAGGGAGACGGCAGACGGGAGGGGGAGGGAAGGAAGGGAGGTGGGGTGTGGGGGGGTGCGGACTAGCCAAAACTCTAATCCGGATTAAACCCAATCTGGCAACCACATTAAACTACAGTTAGCTCTCCAGCTAACTGTCTGCTCACACACACACACACACACACACACACACAGAGATAAATTCTGCATTGTTTGCAGCTCGGTCCCTAAAGCCCACTTTGCTTAAAGCTGGAGCATATTCTGCTTTTAACTAATAATGCTGAATGGCTGCACAGCAGTTTACCAGGCCTTCTGCATTACTAATCATTGAAATTATGGGATGAACGGACATTTATAATGTGTGTATTTGTATGTATTGCAAGATTTACTCAGTGTTAACTACAAAATAGTGATTTAAATAGATATTTTCTGGCGTCTGTGAACACCAACCTCTCACAAAAACAATGTTGTGTTGACATGGACTTCCTCACACACACAGTCGATGTCTCTCCCTCTCTCTCTCTCTCTCTCTGAAACACGCTCACAGCCTATCTATCTGTAGCCCAGTCCCAAGCCTCTGTGTCCCCATTGATTGTCTGAGAACAGAACAATAGCCCAGGGTTTGGAAATGGGCTTCCATTGATTCTAATTAGGAAAACATTAAATAAGATTTACCCACAGATACTGCAGTGTGACCAGGATTGGTCGGTCTTAAACGACCCTGGAGCTGGAGCTATAGAGAGAACAGAATATATATATGTGTATGTATATATGTGTGTATGTATGTATATATATATATATAAAGCTTGCATTAGTGAGTGTGTGTATTTGTTGCAGAATTAGAGATGGGGAGTGTTCGATCAATATAGAATCATCCTCCCAACTCTGTTGAACTCTTTCCCACTGTTTATCTCTCTTAAGCTGTCGTGCTCTTGTCTCTTTCTGTCTGTCTTTTACAATCTGTCCATGGCTCTTTTTTCTACCTGTCTGTGTTCACTGCTTATCCCCCTTCTCTTTCTCCTCTCCTCTCCTCTCCTTCTTTTCCTTTCCTCTGCCACTTGCTCCCGTCTTGCCCTTCTATCCCCTGTTATAATTCCCATGCTTGATTAGTCAGTGGATTAATTTGGAAACAGGGTATCAGTCTGTTACTAATGGGCCATAGAGATCTCATCACCACATGTCACTATTACCAGCTGAGCTGTTTGGCTTTCAGCATTGTCTTTTCCTTGTGTATGTGTGTGTGTGTCACAAACCTTTTTTTTTTGTTAAAGATGTGATACAAAATATGCCACCACTATGCAACCTGATTACCAGCAGTAACCGGCTTTAATCACACCTCGGAGCGTCTCCTAATCTGGAACTGCATGGAACTGTTTCAGTCTTTTGTCAAGTGCATTGTCATGTTAAGTCCTGACAAATGATTGGGTTTAAATGATCTAGGCACCTTTGGATTGTTGATAATTCAAGCATTTCTCATTAGATCGCAAAGGAAATACTGATGGTGCAAGCCACCAATCCTCATTTTCACCCAAAGTCTTACATATAAATGTATTTTTTTGTGTATGCATGACATTTAAAGGATTAATTATGTTTTAGATAAGGTTTTTAGAGAGTCTAACAACTCTAATATGCCTACGGGTTGCATAAAATGCAGTATACTGAAAATGTGTTGTGTTTTGATTTTATGCAATATGTGCATTTATTTTGTGCAATGTCAATGTCGGCAGTTTCCTTGTAGACGCACATGTTACGTATCTGCATATCTTATCAGGCGACTTTGCATGTGACGTTCACATTTTTTTGCACCGTATTGGTGTGGAACAGCTTGTAGCCCAACGCAGCGAAAAAATTCACCATCTCTCTCTGTCTCTGTGTCTTTCTCCTTGTCTGGTGGTCATGTCAGTTGCCTTTGGCTGCCTTGCAGATAACAAAATCGTCTCTCACCTGCTGGTGGCCGAGCCAGAGAAGATTTACGCTATGCCCGACCCGACCGTGCCAGACAGCGACATCAAGGCCCTGACTACGCTCTGTGACCTCGCGGACAGAGAGCTGGTGGTCAATATCGGCTGGGCCAAACATATCCCAGGTAGGTAAATCCTGACTATGATGATCAGAGTGAATATACAGTATACATACCCAGTCTCTTCATGCTGTGTGAAGTGGCAGAGAGTATAAGGTTCGGATTAACCTGCTCCAGATGCAGTTGCATAACACACACGTACACCTGGCACGAAAGGTGTGACCTCTCACCCTAATCCTGTCCATGCAGACAGACATTTTGAACTCCTGACCCCTCCAACTGACCACACCCTCTCCTACACACGCACACACAAATACACATACATGTGGGGGGGAGAGGTGAGAAATGCTGCCCTTTTCACCCCATCTCTCCTTAGCTTTCCCAAATCTCCTTAGCTTTAACACGAGAGCATGTGTGAGATGAATCTTCTTTAAGCAGAAAACAACCTTAACAATCCAAACTTGGACTTAAATGTCTGATAGTAGAAAGAATAAAATCTGCATGTCATTTGCAAATCCTCTCATGTCCCATGGAGTAAATGCCCTTCCAAGGTTTTACTTATTTTATATTTTTCTACCACTCTCCTTTTTTCTCTTAGTGAGGTTGTCTTATTCATGTTGCCAATTCAGCTGTTCCAAGATACTGGGAGAATGTTTAATTATCTTAAATCAAATGTATTGAAAATGCAATTTGTTTAATGATAGGCAGCAGTGATTTATTTTATTTTAAATACTAGTACTAATAATGATTCAATAGTACCTTAACAAAGAGTAGATGCATGTAGGCCTATTCATAGACACTGTAACACAGGAAGACGGCGAAAGATGAGACAAAGAGAGGAAAATTATAATCTGGGTTTGGCCTCAGCGAGGAATCCTGCTGTCACAGCAGAGAAGCAGAAAGAGCAGTGTCTCAGATTTGCACAGATTAGGAGAGAGGTTAGTCCCATTATAGAATAGAATAGAATAGAATCATCCCTGATGCCACTGCTCACACTGAACAGGGGGGTTGTAAAAGTATAGGGAGAAATAACAGAGACATAAATATCACTCAGACACGCCGTGTGAATCTATATCAGTAAAGTCGATGGCGGTGGATAACAGGGTCTCCAAATGATAGTTTATGTATTTTTGTATGTATATTTATGTGTATGGAGAAAAGACAGAGTAAGATGAGATGCTGTCCTGCTTCTTGTTAGTGAATTGATCTCCTTGCTGCTGTCTGGCCAGTAAGCAGAAGTATATATGAATCCATATAGTTTTTATTTCTCTCATCTCCATGTGATCCCTTTTCTCCGTATTTGCCGCCCTTATACTCAATTCACCTTTCCTCCTGTTTTTTTTTACTCTTCTGTTTACACACTATACAGTAAATATGTATACATACACACAGAACACTCACAGACACACACAATAATGTACTCAAAAAGATACACATTATGTCAGTTTAATCAATCATTTTGTGATTGGCTTTACTTTTGTTGTTATTTTTGTTGTCTGCATGTGTGTGTGTGTGTGCGCAGTGTTCTGTGTGGAGAGAGAGTGAAGCGCAGCAATTGTTTGGCGGAGGAGAGAAGATGGTGTGATTAGACGAACGAAAAAGGCAATCCACCGCTCACGGAGAATGATAGAACTCTTCATCTTCCAAGTGTGTGGGTGTGAGAGAGAGAGAGAGCGATTTGAACACCTTATGAAATCCTCACGTTTACAACTCTGAGCGCTGATCTAATGCTCGCACACAAACGCACACACACACACACAAAAAAGTGTCCCACTGTTCACTCATGGTGTCAAAAAGAAATACGACACACACAAAAGGCAAACAATAAGGAGTCTGATGACTTAAGTCTTGAATAGAATTGAACAGAATCGACCTGTTAACCCTTTTTGCAGCTGTTTTGTTTTACATCTCTGTACGTCTCTCTCTCTCTCTCTCTCTCTCTCTCCCCCATTCTCTCTCTCCGTGCACGTGTGAATGCATACAGACACACATCTTCGCTCGCCATGGTACAATAACTTTTTTAATCAAATTGATGGAGAGAGACAAAGAGGGGAAGAAAAAGAGGCAAAGAGAGGAGAGGTGAAGCCAATTTATGCTTCATGATATGGCTGTGCAGCACACACACACACACACAGTCACAGAGAAAAGACAGAGCACAGCACACACACACACGCACACACAGGCTGCTAACAGTGGTAACAACGTGTCAAGGCGAGCGCCAGGCAGCTAATTTGAAGTCATTAGATGTCTGCCGTACTGGCAACAATTTGTTACGCTCACACACACGCGCGCAAACACACAGCGCATACACACACTGAGTTAAGAGCCGTCTGCAGATAGCGAGGAGGCTAAATTGTAAACTAATTTAAACATCACTCAGCGTTAGAGAGGCTGCCTGCAAGACAGGCCCCCGGATAACAAGGCAAGGGAATGTGTGCACGCGTGTGTGTGTCTGTGTGCGTGTGCATGCGCGTGTACATGTGTGTTTGACACACAGTCACCCAACCTTAGAGACTTGTGACAACACACACACACACATATATATGCACATATCTCTTTGATTGGTTCTTTTATTCTAAATCCGTGTGTGTGTGTGTGCTCATTTCCTTCATGATACTGCCTATATGCAAACATTTGATATGTTATTAGGAGAGGAAAATGAGGTTTCAGACACAGTGTGTGTCTCATATTATCACAGGAGGAATGGAGGACGCTGTCACACACACACACTCACACACACGCACATCTGCGTTTGAAAAAAAAGATGAAGCACATAGTAAATGCAGGCCGGCATATACACCAGTGCACAATGAGACGTGTTTTTGCTGAGTCACTAGTGCCTCCTTACGTGTGCAACCACTGGTATCTGGCAATGTCTGTGTTAGGGCTGTCACTGTTTCCTAAAATCCTGCTCAGTAGAACATAAAATCAATAGTCGAGGCAAACGGTCCAACTTTATTTCTGATAATATTTGCCAGAAACGCAGGATCGTCAGTGTGTTTAGGATCGAGTACAGCTCTCTTTTTATTTACAATATCACTCATGGATGAGAACACACACTCTGAGTGTGTAGATGTCCCTGGAAGACACAGATATTTATGAGAGTTGCAGGTAGGTGATGCACACGGTGTCTCTGCACTAAACCAGCAGCTTGCTATCTGCAGAGAGAGGAGTCTCCCTCATTTACTGTCGCTGCTGCGGCTGACGCTGTCATATGTCAAGTCAAGTTAACTTTATTTCTAAAGCACATTTAAAAACAACCATGGTTGACCAAAGTGCTTCACAGAGTTAAAGGCTCAGCAACATACAAGGTATAAAACAGAAAATCAATAAAACAGAAACATTGTAACATAATAAAATAGTAAAAAGGGACAGCTACAGAAAAGGATCAGTCGAGCACATCTAAGACCAGCCCGTTAATAATAATGATATGACGTACAACCTCAAGAGGTGTTTATGAGAGTGACGCATGCATTTCGATTTGAACAGGTCATTACTAACGTGAACTTTACATCCCACATTCAAAATAATATTGACTTTAGAATAAAAACTGAACATCAAGGACTGAGACAGCTTGGTAAAAAAGAAATAGCAATTATCAGCATTTAAAATGTAAAGTTCTCACCAGGACGAGTAGCAAGATGTTGAAGCTATGAGGAAAAACCTGTGACCCTTTTCTTACTATAACTAAACTTAACCACAATCACAGCCAGGAAAATGGTCATCACCACCCTTATTTACTCATTTAAGCCACAAGCGCCACGAGCAGTTAAAATAAGATCACGCTGATATGTAATGCAGTAACGTGTTATCCTGGCAACTCATGGAGATCAAAGCTTGGTTTTAATCAGGCACAACCTCATTTCTGTGGCCGTGGGTTAGGTTACGTGTTAGATGGGAATTGTGGTTAGGGTCCGGCACAAGCTGCTTATGATTAAGGTAAAGTTTTGGTGAGTCTATCCACAGAGAATGGGAGCAGAAGTGTGTATGTGTGTGTGTAGTCAGGTCAGGTGAGAGGAAGAGAGGAAGACGAGCAAATATTTAAACAGGAGGGAATCAGAGAGTGAATTAAAGGAAAGAAAGGCCATTCAAAGTGAGCCATTTATCTGTCTGTAGAATTACCCCCTTTCTCTCTCTCTCTCTCTCTCTAATAACTAAATGTCTACTGGGCACTCGTGCTAGCGGCTCTTATCTAGACTCATGGACACAAATGGAGACAGGGAGACAGACAGACGAACACTTGACTTGACCAAAGAGCCGAGAACAAACGAATGAATGAATCAACGAATAAGAGCCAGAACCTATAACACAGTCTATTTTACCAGAACCAGGGGCCTTGCCATTAGTGCTTTTTTTTTTTGTACAATCCCCTCCCCCATTTGTTCTTTATTCAAGAAAGAAATTGCTCTGCCCCCCACTCCACTATTCTCTTGCTTCCCTATCTCTTTTTACTTGCGCTTTCTTTCCTCGCAGTCATTTTACCTCTCTTTCTTTCTTTCGTTCCCCTTTCAATTTTGACACTCAGGATAAGCGGTCTAGGTGTCGACACCAACGTGGTATGATTGAGCTGTGAAAATGGGTAGGTGGTGTGGGGGGGAGAGAGAGCAGGTGAAGAGGAGGGGTGCAACAATTAGTACTCGATTAGTATTCAACCAGTAATTGAGTGCTTGTGACATTACATTTGTGTTTCTTTGCTGAGCATGCAGTTTTTACATTAAAGCCAAAAATGTGCTTGCATGTCCATATCCATATTAATATGCAATATTTACCTCTCCTGTGCAGCTTTACTAATATTAAGAGTCACAAAACCTTGCTTTGTGTGTCACGTAGATACGACAGGGTGTGCACATACAACGATAATCATTTTCTCTTCCATTTGGGTGCATTTGAACACCTTTTGCCTCTTCAGACAATGCATTTTTCACATAAGTGCAGCAACTAATGCACGTTGATTCTAAACTGACATTTGTACACAGACAGAACAATGGCTCAGATTACATCCCTGATTCTACAGGTGATGGGAAAACAATCAAACAAGAGAAACGAGTTGAAGGAAAATAGTGATCGACAAGATGAGGTTTCAATCAAAACATACCAGATGAGGGTGAAGGTGAGAGAACCTCAACATAACCCACACACTTCCCCAAGAGCCTTTAATACAATACCATTCTGACTGGCTCGCTAAATATCCAACACCTCTTCAACCTCTCCTCTGACCTCTGCCTTTCTCTCGCTCTGCCTCTTTCTCTCCCTCCCGTTTGCCCTCCCCCTGACCTTAACGCCAACCCTGGCTCTCTGTGGTATCCTTAACCTCTTCATTATCAAGTCAACCTCATTTCTCAACTCCATCCCTCCCTCTCTCCTCCCCTCCGTCATCACAGCGTTGTCAGTTGTGGTTTTTGAGTCAGTATCAGTCAGACGAGTCACTTGCTCAAAATGTACCTTTTAATCAACAGTGGTACAACTCAGGATACTCACGTGGAGTAAAGTCTGCGGCAGTTAATCGTTCAGTCAATGTAGTAAATGACTGTTAAATGAATCAGCGACGATTTTCCTTTGCTTCTCTATGACTCTAAGACTGAATATCAGTTTAATCAATAACACAAATAAATCTTGGCTGCCGCGCTCTCGCTTTGCGAATAGAAGTGTTCCTCTTGTTGCGCTGATTTATTTAACCAGCTTAGCGGTTAGCCGCTCAGAGTGCCAGTTAGCCAATCAGTCAGTCAAGTAACTAGACAGCCAGTCAGTCAGTCAGTCGGCCAGAAAGACAGTCATTCACTCAGCGAATATTGATTAATAGGGGTGTCTTGCTCCTTTTAGCAAATCAATTGTTGAGTCAAAGCAGCCAAGGGGAACCTCTGCATACACACACACACACACACACACACACACACACACACTCACACACAGTCGGTACATACAAGCAGATATTCACCCCTTGTCCCTAAACGTGCAGCTCACTAAATTAACACTGACACACATTGTAACACTTAACAATGAGCTTCACGAAATGCAGAACAGTATATGTGTGTGTGTGTGTGTGTGTGTGTGTGTGTGTGTGTGTGTGTGCGTGTGTGTGTAAAAGCCCCGACTGGCAATGATGTCACTCCACAGCCGTCCTCATTAAGTCTGGTGATGTCATCAATCAGCAAAGAGGTTGTTGGGCTTTGGCTCAGACAGTGGTAAATCAGAGAAGAAACGTGTCCGGCAGCACTTACACAAACACACGCGAGTGCGAGCTCGTGCACAAACATACAGTTTTACATTTGTTAGATTAGCGAGCTCTATCCTAAGTGTTAGACTAAGGAGAGAAACACGCTGGCATCCTCGTGTTCTATTCCCCCTGCAATAAAATGTCTGGTCTAGTTCCACATTTTCGCAAAAACTCTTGGAAATGCACGCACACACACACACACACACACACACACAGCTTTGTCCTGATTCTGTCGACTGAGGCGAGTTCACCTTGACAGTTGCAACATGCTGGGCGGCTCCTTAACACGCAAACATGCAGCGAGTTTACACCGACACACTGACCTTTCGCAGTGTGTAGACAGTTGCAACAAACCTGATATTGCTTAATTACTAATGACGATTTAATCCAATGTCTTTTTAACATGCAAAGATAATAAGTCTGCTGAAGTTCAGGTAACATTCAAACATTAGCGTTCATCTGTGTAAGTTTGTTTGTTCTGAGTCTAGAGCATGATTTTAGTACATTTTATTCCACATGTGCTGCTAGATCTTAGGTGTTTCTTGGACTTTCAGACAATTTCTTGTCTGAAAGTCCATCACAGTGCCACATAGAGACAAATAACCATTCACTCTCACACTCATGGTCAATTTAGATTGTCCTTAATTGACCTAATCCCCATTTGGACTGTGGAAGGAAGCCGGAGAAAGACCCTTGTTCCGACCGGGTCCCGAACCACGACACCAACTGTGCGGCCCAACATTTAAACTGCTCTCTAAACCTTGTGTTGCCCCACATGTGAGCATGAAACCCTTCTATTCAGAAGCAGTCATCTGACATTTTAATCGTATACAGCCACATGGCTTTGGATCCGATTAAGTTTAGTAAAATTGAGTCTCTTCACGTGTGTTGCTCTTCTCCAAGCACCTTTGGGCCGCGTCAGATTTCCAATTCTTCTAGTCCCCGAGCTTCATAACACATTTAGGGGTTCGATATCTTTGTTTTAAGTACGTGTGTTTGTTTGCCTCGTTTTTCCACATCAGTGCAGAAATATCTTATTTTCCAGTGCTCCTTGGTTTCCTGCCCATACAAACAAACACGTCCCTGTTTGCAGATGAAAACAAATATTGATGAAATCAAATTAGACAAGAATATTTGATATCCGAGCTTAATGTTTGGATTAAGTTGGGCTTTCTTATTGGATTAAGCCTGTGAGTATTGGAAGCATTTCATCAATATGAGAAAACAGAGGAGGAAAGCAGATTTCCTTTTCCCTTTTTTTAGCGCCAATATCGTCTGCTATGGTCGCGACATGCTCATTTTCATTCTTTCAGATGTCTCTGCTCAGGTTTAATAAAAGAAGTAAATAATGCCACATTTAATGTTTTCTACACACACATCTCCAGTCTCTGAGGGCACGTTTTGGCCATGTTGACTCTTCTGTCTGTCGGATGCCCCGTGTTTGTTTTGTCATCACAGTGTTAACAGTGTTTCCATGACGACATACCTGCGATGGCACTCAAACACATAGGTGCCTTTGTTTCGCACACAAACTCCACGCAAGCTCTCGGACGCTATTACCTCGGTCAGGTCACGCCTTGGTGGGTGACACACACCTTAAGTGTCACACATGGTAACGGGTGCCACCGTGTCACAGCTGAGCTATAATGAGGTGGAAAACACCCAAGTCTCCAGACATGACATCAGACCGAACATCACTACATCATTTTTCACACTGTGACAGAACTTATACAGTCAATAGATACAAATGCCATGTTACTCACACATGGACAACACAAATGATTAACAAAAACAGTGTCCAATTTGCCAAATCCCGGAATGTGGGCGAAAACCCGGTTTCTAGTCAAAGTAAACACAAATTATCCTGCAGTCAAATTTATGGAAGTAACTTAATGGGAAAATGTACTTTGCGTTTGGTTTGGATGCCCTTTAACAGTAAAACAGCAGAAAACAACTATTCTGTGAAGCTATTGTTGGTGTCCTGTCTCATGCTTGGAGGGGAAGACAGTGTGGCTGTAGATTTTGATTATTTCTTATGGCTCAGGATCAATATCTTGAGATGTGATTACCAATATGCTGATGTCAAATACCAATATGTGACTTAAAGAATCATGCCACTTTAGACAGATTGCCACGGAAAGTTGACTCACGCGTGTCTCTACTTCATGAGTCCTCGTCGTGCCACTTATCCCAGGATAATGAGGATAATGTGAACTGGCCAAAGAAGAAGAGTCAATATCAGGATAATGGCAGATATTATCGTATGATGATGATTTACGATCGTATGATATTAACGTCCTGATTGGCAAAGCGCATCTTATCTTATCATGCGTTATAATATGACATTTTAAAGCAGGAGTGAAGTGGTTTGCATAAAACAAAATGTCACACCTAACCAATCGTACCTTTATCAAGTTGACGTCTCTAAAACAAGTGAATTGCATGTTTTTTATTTTTGATTACACTGATGAAAATCCGCACAGTTGGCTGATAAAAAACGATTCATAATGTCATTCGGGGATGGATTAATATTTCATTTCAAGTAAAAGTTGGGGACAAAAATCACTGAAGTTGTGAGATTTACACTCAGTCGCTCGGTAGCTATTGCTGTTTTTCTTATTAGTGTGATTACATTAGCAAATCAAATTTGTCTATCAGCCTTTGAGACACAGCCTGCAATCTGAGTACACTGTCTAATCTGCATCAAATAACGTCTGTCACTGATCGCACACGCACACACACACACACACAACGAACACAAGAGAGGAGGCGCAGGCATGGGCGTGTCCAAGCGGCACACAGCCATGAACACACACACGTGTGTATACTTCAAAAACACATCACACCCACTGTGGAGAAAGTGCACACACGGACAGATGTGCACAGTTTTATCATATGTGACATCAAATGAGCAGTAACAAATAAATCAGAACACCATCTGTGTGTGTGTGTGTGTGTGTGTGTGTGCACGTGGAGACATAGAGGCGATGTGATGTGATGTGATGCTGGTGGGGCATAAAGATAGATGATCATAATTATGCATAGGCCAAACTCCCATTTCAGATCATCCTCCTCCTGTGTCTGTGGGAGTGCACATGTATACACACACACACACACACACACACACACACACCTATGCATGCAGCAAATCTAGCGTAAGGAGAAACAGGCTTGTCGTCATTTCTGTCGGTTCATACAAAGTTCACAGACGTTCTCTCTCTTTCTTTCTCTCTCTCTACACATGCTCTTCCTCTGTATATATCTACGTGTTTCCCTCCCTTTCCCACTCCATGGCTCTTGTTCCTCACTTTCTTTCTTCTTTCCATGTTTTTTTCTTCACATTTTCCTGCACTTTCTTTGGTGTGTGCAGTCCTTCTCACCTCTCCTTCCTTCCTTCCCTCCTGATGCTCTCTCTGCCCTCGTCTCCCGTCCTCCCTCTCCCACCCCCTTCTTGAATCTCCCCCCGCTGCCTCCCTACTATCCTTCATCCATCGTTCCTAAATAACAGTCTGGAGGATTCATCCTTTCCATCAGGGAATAAGCAGGTGGGAAAATAGGATTGGAGCGTGCCTGTCACCATCTGGGGACGACTTATGGCCTATACACACACACACACACACACACACACATACATGCAGTTTGTATACGTACATATGTGTGTGTATTTTCAGGGATGTAATGGTACAGGTTTGGCGCAGGACGTTTTGTTGTGTTTGTGTTGTGATCCTAATCATTTATGATTGACACAAAGGTAGAAAATCTAACACACGTGTCCAAATGTGCGCTGTTATCTTCAGCCGACATTTATAAAATGTGTGTTTTTCAGGATTAATAACAGTTAAACACACATAAACAATACTATCAGACATGTCAGAGTCTGGCAGAGGTATATGTTTTTAACTCTCTGGCAAATTCCTGATCCGAGTACATCAACGATCAAACGCTTTTCTTTCTGTTTGGACGTGAAAATGTCGTCCTGACAGTTTCAGGAAAAATAACAACAGTGCTTCATTGCAAGTGGTTTCTTATAGGGCCACTTCACCCCAAAACATCCTTTTTTTTTTTACTCATTTCCAAGTGTGTTATTCGATCATCAGACAGTAAATCTGAGACACACGTCTCGTTCCCGCAACAACAGAGGAAAAATATCAATAAAATTGACAAAAAGTCAAAGAAAATAAAATCCCTACACTGCTCCTTACTGTGTTTCTGTAAAGTTTTATGAGTGAGTGGAAAAAAGACACAACTCTCCTTAGCAACCACTGTTGTGCTGGTGAAGCAGCTCATCACCGATTTTGGGAACCGCTGAGCTCATGCAAATAAATAAATAAAAAAATAAAAATGTATTAGCGTCAAAAAAATGCTCTTCCACTTGTTTCCCTGTCCTCACGATCACCATCAAGGCAATAGGCCTTCTATACAGAGGACATCTATGTGTCGCACGTATCACGTTTTCACTTTAATTTGTCTTTTCTTTTTTTTATTTGACCGTATCCACCGGTGTATATACGTCTTTATACACGTGTGTCAGTGGCCACCTGCTTCGTCGCGAGGGGCCACGGTCTGTCGTTTCGCGGCTAAACAACAAACACACACACACACAGCATTAATATGGTGTGTGTGTGTGTCTATTTAATCTATCTGTCTTGAAATGTTTCATCTGCAGACTGCTACCACAGCTGGCTGCCTTATTGTGTGTGTTACAAAGCACACATGTGCACACTTAACTTTTAAATACTGTATCATAGCTCAATACAGCAGCGTTACCAAATGGCACGGGCGTGTGTGTGTGTGTGTGTGTGTGTGCTGTCAATCATGCCACACACACAGACGAACCAAACCATTGGCTGGCTTGCTGATGATGACATATGAGTTCCTGGCCTCGGTAATGGCTGTTAAATCTCATAATTACACGCTTCTTTATTGCAATGCATAATGACCCTGCAGCACTATTGGACAATTAATTAAGATTTTCAGCCCAGGCTTTTTCGAGCCCAGATGAGGAGGTAGAATGAGATCTAATGTTCTTGTCTTGGAGCTAGGACATTAAGGCATGATGGTACGGGAGAGAGAGGGCTGCGTCCATCCGTTTTGATCTCTTGTCTTTCTTTTCTCTTTTTTCCCTGCGTATCTCTCGCTGCCTATTGCTTCGATAGTGGAGCCTTTCCTCTCAGTGCTTGTCCTGGATGATGATATTGGACACCATATCTCTAATCTGTGAATGGTAAATTAATCCCTGTGGAGTTTCTGCAGTTCTCTCTCCATTGGAAAGCTACGGAGGATTAGGAAGATAAAATCAACACAGCCTAGTAATCTCATATTCAGACACCAGACCTGGACACAGACCAGTGGGCTTTATTTTAAAGCCACAATCAGCAAGTTTCTATTCACACATCAATAGTGTTTTGTTTTGTTTTTTTCATTACATTATTTACTTTATATCGTTTGGCGTGTCGTTAAAGTAGGTTTCCTCTGTGCGACGAGTTACTTAACAGAGAATGTTAAATAAGAATAAAAATAAGTGAAACTGTTTTATGCACAGTGGTTGAGGATTTGGGCTTTTCAGGAGAATTTTTGATTTGATTTTTTTTTCTCTCGAAAAGGTAATCCACCAAGAGATCAATAATCTGTCTCAACGCAGTTAATTGAACAACCTGGGAAAATGAATGAATCGCAGACTAGATAGATAGACGGATAGACAGATGGATCGATAACTGAACTACTGACTGGGCAGTTTTTGTTTATTTTCCACTCATACAAGTCTTTACAACTGACAGAGCTAAAGGCTGTGGATTTACATTGATTGTCCAAACTTAACAGTGTGTTTCCCATTTAGTAAAACATTGTCTGATCTCCTCTTATCTTGAACACTGAGAAATAACAAGTACTGTTATAACCTCTTTTTTTTCCATAAATGTTGATCAGAGTTGTCAGTTTTCTTCAAACGTGCCTGTCAGCACTGGTGTGCTATCTGTGTCTCGTCTCGGTGTGTGTGTGTGTGTGTGTGTGTGTGTGTGTGTGTGTGTGTGTGTGTGTGTGTGTGTGTGTGTGTGTGTGTGTGTGTGTGTGTGTGTGTGTGTGTGTGTGTGTGTGTGTGTGTGTGTATAAGCTTCTCTGTTGTGTGAACACATGCTTAATTCCCCTGACAGATTTGCGCACACATGCACATCCCCACATACACTCACACACAGTGGTCATTCCTGCCTGCATCAGCACTGTGTTGTGGGATGCAGAGGATAGAGGATAGACGGTCAAAAGGGGAAAGGCGGATGGAATGAGTGAAAGAGAAAGTAAAAAAAAAAAATAATGCATTAAAAATGGACACCCAGTGGATATTATCAAGCAGAGCAGAGATTATTGTAAACGAGCAGTGCTCATGCCTCTATATCGAGCCAGAAAGATGGTACATGCCCACACACACACTGTCACCCCCATGCTCCTTGACACGGCCCTGGCGGAGCTAGAAGTGGGTAATTAAAATGTAAATATTGATATTTTATTATTTGAAATAGCTCCACTGCAATGCTCTTAATGTCACTCCATCTGTCGCCTCCGCGGGGACATGGGGTTGCCCTCGGTGACTGGCTAACCCCCCCCACCGCCACCTTTTTAACCCAGAGATGGCACCAGCCATAACACACAGCACTCGATGGCCATCTCTGTGTTGCTACATCTCCATTTTGGGTCTAATTAAGTGTTGAAATATAAGTATCTTGCAACCACAGCACACAACTCTTCACTCCTGACTCTCTATTACTTAACACACACACACACACACACATAGAGAGAGAGAGCACTCATCTCCACTACAGCTATGGGAAGAATGTAAGTGTTAATCTTGCAGTGCTGATGATAGTGTCTAATGTATGCAATTAACAGTCAGCCAGGGCTGAGGGTTTGGTAATTAGCTAGCTGTTCACACTGATTAGAGGCTACTGCAACCCTATGACTGCTCGACTCTCCCCGAGGCCTCGCGGGGGGAAAAAGGGGAGGATGTGGGGGGGTTTAGAGAGAGAGAGGGGGAGGGTACAAGGAGGAAGAAATAGAGGGGGGGGGGAAGATATTCTTTAGCCCAACAATATGGGAGGGGATGAAGGTGATGCTTGCAGTTGTTGGGTTCTTATGCGTAGTTTAACGAAACACAGTCATTTTGGGATACTCTCAGTTGTTTACCATGTTGTCAGATGATAACCCAAAGGAAAATCCCTTTAAATTTGGCCTGCACGCTTAATTTGACTCAAGGATGAACTGATTAGAATTTGTTGCTCAAAGGTCAAGATCACTGTGACCCCACGAAATACGTTTCAATCATAAATGAGGAAAAATACATGTTATAAATGCTTGTTTGTTTGTTTTTGTTGTTGTTGCTGTTTTTAATCTTCTTCCTAAATGATCTACTAGTCTTAGTGAAGTGGGGACAGATATTGGTGGACTGAGAGTTGACTGGCTGGCAGCATCATGATTGGAGTTTAGAGTAGTGTGTGTGTGTGTGTGTGTCTTTAAGCCCTGCTAAATTAGCTGCTTCTCTGTGTAGATTTGTTTCCATCTCGTTGCGCATCTCTGTGTAATTGGGTCAGCTGGTGTGTTTGTGTTTGTGTGTGTGTGTGTGTGTGTGTCTTTTCCTGTGTGTGGGTGTGTGTGTTGATTCAGCCTGGCCAAAGCCATCACAGGGGGTCTGTGTTCATTTGGGCAGGCGTCTGGCCTTATGGTTACGAAACAGATTGAGATATGAAGACGCACAAATGCATCACGAGACAGTTCTTACCTGAGAGTGTGCAACAATCTAACACAAACACGTAGAGAGAGAGTCTCAGTCTGAGTGGGGAAGAAAAAGCACTGGAGCCACATAACACACACACACACACACACAGAGAGACACACGCAGGGCCGTGACGTTCCTGTAACTGTTGGAAACTTCACGTGTTCTAATGCAATCTATATCTCAGTGGGCCAGTAGATTTAAATGTGTCCCCTGCAGAACACAATACGTGTTGACGCTCCATATAGAGAAAAAACTGTTCTCCTCCATCTGCAAAGAACATGTTTACAATCATGAAACTGTATTCCTATTATAGAGATTATGTGTCAAAACATGTTATTTCCTCACATATCACTTGTGTTATTACACCTTTAATACACTCCCAGGGCACCACAATGACACCACGTCACTCATCAGTTGAAAACTCTAGTTCAGGATTCCTCTCGTCCACGACTTTGATAGTCCAGTTCCTGTCGCCGTGCTTGGTGTGAATTCAGTTACGCCACACTGTGTTATATTTCTGTGACAATGTGTGAAGCTTTTATTTGTGCCTTCGAGACCGACGCCGCTCGATAAGTGGGTGAATCGTTGACAGAGCAGCTATTTTTGTTGATTTCGTTTGTGAGACTCATTGATCCATAGAAGACGTTTTGGCTTATAGTTATTTTGGTGTTTCTTTTAATAAATATATCATAAAATGTTCTATTACAAATGTCTCAAATCACATCACTTTAAATGTGACAAATTCTTTTAAGAGCTTATAAAGGTAAGTCATGTGCAACCAGTTTACACACCTACATACAAACATGTTTTTTTTGCCGGTATACGGCAGGTATTACAGACGTGCGTCACACCAACACACACACAAGTGCGCTGGTACTCATAAGCATCACACTCAGTACCCACTGGTTCCCATTTGCCCTGTAAACACAACAAAATAAATATAGGCCTCCCGTACATGTGTGTCTGTGTGGGTCCATGTATCAAGTGAGGCGTGAGAGAGAGCTGTCCCGTGTGTGTGTGTGTGTATATCTGTGTGCTAGACTGTTGTGCGGTCTTGGGTGTAAATGTGCAGTCAGGACTCATTTGGCAGACAAACTGGCCGCAGGGTGGCTTGGGAATCGACGTCTGTTTGTGTGTGAGTTTGTCTTTATATGTGTATCAGACAGAGCAAGGGCGGGGGGGGTGAAGAGACACAGAGGGAGGGAGAGAGAGGAAACAGCAGAGGTTAAGTCTGCATGAATGCACTGTAGCCTCTTTCTGTCAGGACAATGTATGGCACATGCAAACACACACACACAGATTCTCCAAACGCTGTTTATAGATACGCGCAAGTCGACTTTTGACTGTAAACATTTTCCTGAGGTGTTTATGGTCTCAGTCGCTGGTTTCATGTCTTCGGTATACGAGGTCATTGTCATGCAGGAAATGTGCAGATGCATTTTCACTGGCAACAGATTCACTGCAGTGTTGTGTTCTTAACTCTGAGCAGAACAGCACATCGAGGGGAAAGTTGTACTCAGTGCATTCAGAACGAGCTGGTCGTCTCTGCTTGTGTGATCAGGCGGTTTGTGTGCCTTTAACACCGAGGGTATCGCAGACGTTTGCATTACTGTAACTGCGTGACAATTTGTGCTAGTGGAAAAATGACATTGGTTGCTGAAAGCTGAGAAGTTGCACATTAAAGCCAACATGTGGTTATTACGGTAATTTCACTAACACGCAGCAACTTTCTCACCTGAGTGGAAAGCGATGGAAAAACACCTGTACATAGTTTTAGTCTTAATGTCCAAAAACAGGCAATATTTTGGGGGTTTTTTTAAGACAAAACTGACACAAATGTTCCTGTAAATATTTCATTTCTGATTTAACACCCAGAATCTGGCATACATGTACAACTACAGTTTTGTTTTGTTTTTTCAAATAAAGCTTTTTGTTTTTCTTTGTTTTAAGTTCTTAAATCACTATTTTAACATGCAGTACATTGTAAATAACAGATATTGAAAGTTATATGGGGAAAAAAAACATTTTCTGGCCTTTTACGTGGACATTTTGAGCCTTAAAGGGTTAAAAAGTGTTAATTTTTAAGAGTAGATTTCTCCCAATGCCTGGGGTTCAGTTAACACTGACAAAAAGTAATAAAAACAATTGCAAAATCATGCAATAATTGTCTAGAGGTTGTAAGAAGCGGTCTTCAAAGTCGCATCCAGAGTTTCAGTTATGTTATATGTGTAGTAACCTTGCATTAGTGTACATTCAGCTGAGCAAACGTTCACCGTACACAAACACACTCGTTCTCGCACACGTCGCACGAGATGCCTTATCAACAATGGGCAGAAAGGAAATGTAATTAGAGCCAAATAAGGAACCTTCCTTTGTCAAAAATCACAGGTATGAAAGAAAGGTCCCCACCCCATCCCTCCTTCTCACAACTCTCCTCCTTTTACTTTCTTCTCTTCCCCTCTCTCTCTCTCTCTCTCTCTCTCTCCCCATCAATACCTCTCTCTCTCCATCATCAGCACTAAATTCCCATTGATGTTTCTTTTCTTCTGCTGTATTGATCGCTCCATGAGAAGGAGGGGAGGAATGGAGGAAGGGAAGAAGGGAGAGATGGCGTTATCTGTTAATTAATTTGTCCTGAAGCCGGCTGCCTATTAATCAGACAGATAAGAGGCATTGGATGGCTGAACGGCGCAGACAGGCGGAGGGGGTCGAGGAGGCACACACACACACACACACACACACACGCACGGAAATATACATAGAGCAGCACAGACTCACAGAAACGTGTATGTGGGGGAATGCAAGAGAACACACACACACACACATGCATCCTGATAAAAATCATTGATGTATCTCAATAAGAAAAGGTGCACTTTCAGCTCAATAAATTAATCACAAGGATTTTAATTATTGGTGTTTCTGTGTGTGTGTGTGCGCGCGCACAGTTTTAGTGTAATTACAAGGGAGTATGTTTGTTGATGCTGGCATTATTAAAGAACAGCTAATCATGCAGACTTTTTGTTTTGTTTGTTTTTGCCTTGTGTGTGCTCATCATGTGTGCCTTCACGGGCATCAGAGCTCATTTTATTAGAGGAGAACTGACTGAACCCTGCTCCCAATGCCAGCACACACACATACACACAGATACTGGCACCATTTAAAATGATATTAACCTTCACTCATTTTTACTCTTCTCTTCACTTGACCCCCTGGGTTTGATAGGTTGGTTGTGTGTGTGTGTGTGTTCGCTATTTTACCAATGCCAGTCCTTATTTCCATGCCCGTGTTAATTGGTGACATTTGTCTGTATGAATGAAGTGTGTGTGTGTGTGTGTGTGTGTGTGTGTGTGTGTGTGTGTGTGTGTGTGTGTGTGTGTGTGTGTGTGTGTGTGTGTGTGTGTGTGTGTGTGTGTGTGTGTGTCAGTGTGAACGAAACCCCATAAGAAATTCACCTCTAATCCCTTCTGATGATTTCATTAAGTAGAAGACACTGGCAGTTGGCAACGATAGCGCTTCCTTCACTCTGTTTGTGTGTGCGCTTCATTCATACACCTGTGGTTTCATTTCCAAAGTCTCCCTCACAAACAGTTAATGTGTGTGCAGGTGTGTTTTTGTGACATCGTGTGTGTGTGTGTCAAAATGTGTGCAGGGGTTGAAGATGCAATGAATTAGAGCACAGTATAAACAACAATAGCCTTCAACCTTGACATAATGAGACGCCTACCGTCAACGCACTTGCAAGATAAGCGCACCAATTCACAAGCATGCACACACACACGCATGCACAATCACACACACACTGCAGCAGATGTTGTAGAAGGAATATCTCCCCCTCTCATCTGCCTACGTCTCCTGGCAGTATGCTGCACACTGCAGCAAGGTCTGACAGGTGTGCTTACATGGCCCACTGTCTTTGCTTTTCCTATGAAGGCACTTTCCTAGACACACACACATATAGGCAGACTGGCAAGTGTGAATGGACAGGTGTGTGAGGAGAGGACAGCTGTGAGGAAAGGTGTGTGTGGGCAGGTGTTCCATTAAAGAGACAGACCGAGCAACGGCAAGTTCACTTAGGTACGGCCGTAGCGAAAAGATTAAGGTGAAGATGTGAAAACTGTTTTGAAGAAGAGAAGAGCGACAGAGCCGTGCAGTCGACCAAAAGATTAAAAAGGCACAAAGCAAAGACAGAAACAAGACCTGTAAACGAATGTATCTGGGTAGTTGTGAGGTAAAAAAACAAAAAAAAAGGGTAAACCAGAGTCAGAGACACAGATGGTGAGTCAGTGTGTGTGTATGTGTGTGAACACATACACACACACAGCCAGATAAAACAGGCATGGATTGAGACTGGAGAGACAGACAGATATAGACATAGGCAAATAGAAAGTCATGGATTGACACTGGAGAAAGCAGTCGTTTTTGAGGCCATAGCAGCAATTAGTGTGTCTGTGTGAGAGAGAGAGAGAGTGAGAGAGAGAGAGAGAGAGCATTGATCATGGAGGTTGTGTCAGGGGGAGATAAGGCCTACCTATCCCCAGAGAACAGCCCTGAGCACAGGTGAGAGAGAGAAAGAGGAGGTGGAGGAGGAGGACCCTGGTCCACTGGATGGATGGATGGAGGGTGGGTGGGTGGGCAGGGAGGAAGGAGGGCTAATCTTGACCCTCTCTCCAGCATCAAAAACAAATCTTTTTTTAAAAGTCTCTTTACTTCTTGTTATGTTCACTTATGTTAAGCATGAACAGCATATTCAGGATTATTTATAGTAATATAATCTGTGAGTCTAACTTTATGGGATATCAAGACTGACACGGCCTCTGTTTATTTTCATGTTCAGTTTACTATGAATAAGAACAAAGGCATGCATAAGTGACCAGAACTCTTTGTGTATTAGGAACATGGAGAGGCCTTTACCAACCCAACCAAAAAGCTTTCTATGTCGACCCTGAGGACAGCCTGAGTCATGTCCTGCAACCTTAACCGGGCTAATGTTAACAGAATGTCTATTGCCCACAATGTAGACAATACCAAGTCAACTTCCTGTAGTGTAGAACATGTTAAAATAAAAACTGGTCTTCCTTTTTTGTTTGAACACAGGTTTCTCCACGCTGTCTTTGGCAGACCAGATGAGTCTACTGCAGAGTGCATGGATGGAGATCTTGATCCTGCGCGTGGTCTACCGCTCCCTGTCCTTTGAAGACAAGGTTAGTGTCTTTGACATCATAAATTGATTTCATAAAACTATGTATACATAGACACACTGTGTTATGTAAGTGTTCATTTGGAACCACTTCACCTGTGTGTGTTTGTTTGTGTTTGTCTGTAGCTGGTGTACGCTGAGGACTACATCATGGATGAGGACCAGTCAAAGCTTGCTGGACTTCTGGACCTGAACAACGCCATACTCCAGCTGGTCAAGAAATACAAATCCATGAAACTAGAGAAGGAGGAATTTGTCACTCTCAAGGCGATCGCCTTGGCTAACTCAGGTTTGAAACTCTCATGTTGTTATTGTGCGTTATCTTTGTCTGCATGTGTTTGAGTCTGCGAGTACATGAGCGGGACTGGTGGGGAAACGGTTAATCCTTGGGATCTCCGGTCCCGTGGGACTCGTTTAAACTGAATCGTTAAGGGACTCATTTCAATATTTCACACACACAAACACACACACAAATGTGACACAACACACACTTTCACCCACATATTTTCTGTTAGACCTGCGTTTGTCAAACCTCCTAATTAACACACAGTCGTATCAACATACATTCCCATAATAGCCACACATAGCTGCAATCATTTAGCACATGCAAACACACACACACACACACAACACCTAACATCCTTAAACAAAGTGACATTCCCTTTTACAATTAGCATAGTCGTCTCTTCAGATGCCTGTTAAATAAGGTGAAATCGTTAGAGCCCAAAGTCCGTCAATAAAGCCCCTCTCTGATGTATCCAGCCACATCGACAGCTGACTGGCTCACGCGCGCTCACACACGCACACACACGCGCGCACACACAGACACTCGCGTGCGCCTCCTCTTCCTCCCATGACCCGTCTTTTGAACTTTGTCTTGGAAGCCGGCCAGCTCTTCAGTACTCTTTAATTACAAGGGGGGAGCTGTCAATACAATGTGTTTAAACGGGAAAGCTTTGAATAAGGAGGGAGGGGCCTTTTGTTCAGGTCTGCCACCACACACACACACACACACACACACACACACACACACACACACACACACACACACACCACCAAATCCACCAGTTTCTTCTCTGTTAACACGTGTGAACCATTGTGAAATATTTGCCCACACACAAACACAGTCATGCAGATCCAGAACTAATGGCATTGTTTCCCCGCCAACTGTGTGTGACAATCTTTCTCCTGCCTCTGAGCGAGTGTGTGTGTGTGTTGTTTGATGAATGTTGCTACTCCCACTTGAGTTCAACTGTGGAGAGCTGACTGTTCCTGCAGTCCAAACCAGAGAATGTATACTTTTATTTATTTATTTATTTGTTTGAACTGAACTGAAGGTTTGTTTTCATTCTAAATATTATGTAGATTCAATGATAATAAAATGACGTCAGCACTAGATTCAGTTGCTAAAAAGTAGTTGTAGTTTATCTAAAATTACCATTTTACCATTTTAGATAAAAATGTTGCCCTGACCTATACACATCATATTCTACAGGGTGAAGAAAACATCTTCGTGTCTCACAGATCTTCACGAATAATACACAGCGATCATGAAAATGAGAATAATTATGTTAAAAAAGTACCATTCCATCTCACGAATCATATCAAATAATCATAGTTAAATATGTATTCAAAATACTAAAAAGTGTCTATATTGATGCCGTGGTTAGTTGCATTTACATATATGAAGTTGACTATTTAACCCTTAGTGCTCCTGCGGCACAGAGCACCCTTGGTAAATTGCAGTGGGAATAATACACAAGTCCTTATATGGACATGCTGGGGCGTGTGTTTACAGGTCACATCTTCAGGCTTTACTTATGTGTTGTTGAGTCAAAATTATGATTAATTTTATATTGCATAAAAGGGAGGAGGGCAAGCAAGCCTTTATTTAAAAGTACTTTTGCTGAGGTGTGTTTATATAGTTGGGCACAATGAAAACAAAACCTTTTCATCAGATTGCCTATATACAGTAGGTTGTGCTGAAAAAAAGGATATAAGACAAGAATTCTTATATTGTAAGGGTTAATTATGTTTTTTGTTAATGTTAAGGAGTTTGCTTAGATGCTAGCACAATAAATATTTTAAGTGACAGGCTGAGGGCACACCATGATCTGGTCTCATTTTTAAACACTTTTTCAAGCCCCTTTTTCCTTTAATCACACCCGATACATTAAGCCTTAAACGAGATTAATATGAATTATTTTCCCTTTAAATGTAATTCACATTTGAAATGGTGTTATTTATTTAAAAAAAACAACCTAAAAGGAAACAGCTGACACCCAAACAGGAACTTTGCATCATTTGCCAGACTCTGTAACTGCTCTTCAAGACAACAGAATGCTAGCATTAGCATTTTGAAGGGCACTGACACTAATTAATTCACAGGATGCTAATCATCTGCATTAATGAAGCCAGGCCTTAAGAAATGTTAGCAAACGTGCCTCACATGTAAAGACTGCTAAACTAGCCCTGTGTGTGTGTGTGTGCGTACTGTGTAGTCCTGTTAACGTGTGTTTTATCAGCCTTATGTGCTCGTGCTCATTAACGGCTGCTGTTTTACTTGAGAGTGTAGTGCAGGTCATGGCACAGGCGGCGGCCATGTTTAAATACCAAACACACACTATATTAAATCAAAAACTCTCTCAAACTCATTCAGCTGCACTTTAACATATGGTAATGAGACGCTTCAGGAAACCACCTGAATGAAGAGGGGAGTGAATGTGGTGATGATGTCACACTGACGCTCATATTGATTCAGGTAGAGATACCACATGCAGAAATAAGCAATGTCGTTTGTTTTGTCAAATATATTTAAAAATGAATTACGCTTAAAAAACAGATTTTATTCAAAGTTGTGTATATATTTATATCCCACATTATTAGTCTAAAGTTAAATATCATCATTCCCAAACAATTGGAACACTCACTGTTATATAAACCGGGTAAAAAGAAGAACATTTGAAGACTGATTGAATTTTCTATTGATCCCTATAGAATCCAAACCACTATCTGCTCCTGAATACTGATACATGCATTACACTGTATAGATCCAACCATGCAGTATGTGTGTTTTTGTTGTAAGCTGTTGTGTTCACATCTTTCATTTATGAATTTTTCTGTGTGTTTTATACGCATTTGTGCTTGTGTTCATATTTGTCTGAGAACGATGCGGTGACAAGTGTGTGGATGGATCATGAGTCAATATACTGTAGAGCTGCAGGAGCAGGCCAAGCAACACAGCACAACAACAACAACAACAACAACAACAAGAAAAAAATACAATCAACACATGCAGACACATATTACCACTTTATATCTCTGTTATATGACATCAAACTAAATAAACCCTTACTCATAGATGTGCAGGTTGGAGCTGTTCGTTTGAGTTTGTTTCCTTTGAAAATTAAAAGTATGAAACCTGTTAGAACTTAAAATTAAACCTAGAAGAATATACAGTAGGTCAAATTCATCCATTAATAGCACGTATAATATTTATAGATAGATGGATGGATAGATAGATATATAGATAGATAGATAGATAGATAGATAGATAGAATATTGCCAAAAACTGAGAATTCTGATTATAAAATAGTTGAGAAGCCATAGTTCTTATGCCCTGTTTGTGTTTGTGTATGTGCACATCTATATCGGGTGTGGAGAGTACGTATGTGGGGGGAAGCCTATCAATAGTTGGCTTGTGATTATTATTTAACATGCATGTCGTCATTGATCGGACACATTGATCGGAGGTTGGGAGCTAAAGGCCAGCTCACATTAAGACTTTGCCTCCCTCAGGGCCGATATGGAGCATTATTATTGAGGGACGTTCTCAGCTTTTACAGACACAAACGCTGAAGTGCTCCTTCTGTGCCACCTCAAAGGGAGATTACGGATGTTTGTGGCCGGTTACTTGTGCATGCGCACACACGCACACGTGTCACACACGCAGCTGCTGCGTGTCAATAACATATAAGCTTGCTACTGGAGTGAAACTGCTTTTTTCCATTGATTCCAAGATGTTTTTTTTGTATCCTAACTCTGCGTGAAAAGGATAAACATCTTGTATTTATTACAGTGACAAAATATGAACTTTTTACTAACAGACAGGACTACTCCTCCCAAAAGAGAAAAGTGAAATATCGAGATCAAATCTCCAAATCTGCCTGTTTTTGCACTGTGGGAGGAAATCCGTGTGCAACCGTGTGGCCTGTTATTATCACATGTATTTACATTTTCTGCTCTGATTTTTCCCCGTCAAGACTCCATGCACATCGAAGATGTGGATGCAGTACAGAAGCTCCAGGACGTGCTCCACGAGGCCCTGCAGGACTACGAGGCCTCCCAGCACCAGGAGGATCCCCGCCGGACGGGCAAGCTGCTCATGACCCTCCCCCTGCTCCGCCAGACCTCCACCAAGGCTGTGCAGCACTTCTACAGCATCAAGCAGGACGGCAAAGTCCCGATGCATAAACTCTTCCTGGAGCTGCTGGAAGCCAAGGTGTGAGGACAGGGGAAATGGACGGAGGACAGCCAGACACCAGTCTGAACCACCCAAGCTTCACCTCAAATTCTGAACAGCAACGTTGAATGACCTCTTCCTCTTTGACACGCACACATTCTGACACCTCACACACACACACACACACATAGACATATGTCCTTGAAGTACGTCTTCTGATGAGTCCCCCCCTTTGAATAAACAAGTCAATTTTACCTTTTGACTCCTAAAACTCCACCGACCTGAGAAACGTGCACCTGTTTGAATCCGACACTGACAGACTGACATGAAGTCGGTATGATTAAAGGGAAGATGATGTTTCCTTCTGACACTATGAACAATCACACACACGTTTCCACGGTGACTCGGGACACTGGCGATCCACACGGTCACTTATGCATTTAATAACAGTTAAGACGCTAAAATGAGGATACATTTGAAAGACACTTAAAAAAAACTCTATCGTTTGAGTTTGGAGAGACTCTAAAGACTGCACTCATGTCTCCGCCCCCCCCACAGCAGTTTTTTTTTAGGTGTTCAACAAAAAACACGTGGGGGAGAAAGGAAAAAAAAAAGAACACTAAACAAGTATTAACGATGTTTGTTGTCACATTTCATGTACAGTGAGATTTTTTGATGGATGGACAGAAAGAGGAGGAGGAGGAGGAGGAGGAGGAGGATTTTGCCCTGCCAAACAATGGAGCTCATCCATTCAGAGGATGCCAGCAAACTTTACTGTCACAGCCCTAAACTGTTCCCACTCTGACCCACTAGTGGTTTTCAGTCCTGGCCTTCAAGAGGAGCCTGCTGGTTTTCTGCTGCAACATGTTTTATTGTCAAACTGTTGTGGTTAAGATTTAAACCAGCAGGACTAGGATTATAAACCACAGCTGTAAACTCTCTCTCTGGCCCCGCCCTCCATTGTCACCTCTTGGTTTTCCATGACTTCAATTACAACTTAATTATTGGTTGGATTGGTTGTAGTTGACCTGTGACCCCGGCCTCTCGAACCTGTCACTGTTACAACAGTAACAGTGTTTTTTTGTCACACGATGAGGCTGAAGATGTTTTCAAATATTCAAACCGCTTGAGGAAGACTTGATCTACGCGTTTAGGAGTCTCAATTCATGGGGTTGTCTCCTTAGGGGGACCCAGTTAATCCCTCATGGCTTTGGGGGTCACACTGCTGGTCCCTGAATTGAGACACCGCTAAAGGTCCAGTTTCTCTGTGATGCGACATATTCTGTCAAACACACCTCAAGTTTGGATGTGTGAAACATTTCCAGCTGCGCTGTGGCTCAGGTTTTTAGCTGGGTCAACGGCAACAATGTGAAAGCCATGTCTTTGGCATCTCCCTCTCCTTGCTCCCTTTGAATTCACTGCTTCCAGTTCCTCTCTTTTCTGTGGTTCATTCAGTGAGTGATGAGGAAGCTTCTGTTGCTCATTGCAATACAAAACCAGAAGGAACGGTGTGTGTGGCGGTCGAAACTGACTTTAAAAAAAGAAAAAGAAAAAAGAAAAACAATTGTTGCATTCAAACGTATTATTTATTGTTTTTCTTGATTTCTTAAGAATAATCTTAGCGATGATAGTGTTATTAGGGTTGTAAATAATTGTCATCCTGTATATGACATATAATACCATGGCTTTTTCTTTTTTTGGGGGTATTGATATTGTCTTCTTAAAACTGACTCGAGTCAATATGTCTGTCCTTTTTTCAGCTTGACCACTTTCAGCGATTATCATATATATCTATAAATATAACAAGTGATAATGTATTAACAAATCAGCGTTTATCTTAGAAACTCTGGGCAATAGTGGTTTTAATGGAGGGCTTTGTGCATATGGACTAAGTCTGCAGTATTGACATAATGTGCCAGTCTTACATTTGGGAAAGAGAAGCTGAGAGTTTTGGAGGAGTTTGTAGCTTCTCTTCCTCTCTGTGTAACTTGCCATGAAGCTATTAGATAACAGTCGTTAGGCCATTTCCTTTGTTAGTAAACAGTTAGACAAGAATAAATACGGAGCAGGAATGTCAGGATGAGATTTTAATGCTGCTATTTAATGGTTGGTTACAAGGGTTAAAGAGGCAATGTAAACAGCAAATAATTATAAAACTATACAAGCCTTAGTTGGCAGATTGATACACGGTCTTTAATGTCGGCACCTTTTAGTTTGGCTCCCTTATTTAATCTGATTCAAATCTGTCCACGCTCTGTGTAGGGGTTGCTAAGTTTTTTTTTGCCATATGACAGAATGTGCGGACAGAGATTAAATGTGGACTTGTCCCGGAGGGAAATGCAGACGTCATCCACACGTGATGGAAAATACACCGAACTTACAGTTTCACCTCAGCCCACTAGTCCACTCTCTGTTGTTTTACAGTGTCTGTAAATATTTGGGGTAAAATGATCGCTTTGATTGACCCATGGTGCAATTAAGGCTGGAGTAGGCAACATGTTTTTGTCATTATTGATCGTTAATTCTGATACTGTGCACATAATCATTTAAATAAAGTACAAATAACATGGGTCCTAATACTGAGCCTTGTGGCACTCCCCAGGTTACTCTTCTCAAACATGATTTAATATCATTCATTTGGACATATTGAAATCTATAATTTAAATAACTTTTTAACTTCTACCATAGTGTTTTAGATTCCATACTATCCCCTCAGCCCAAAGTAAACCAGCCTTTCTAGGCTAATCGTGGGAAAATCTGGAGATTTTGAATAATCACTTTGCAGTTCAGAGACGAGTGAGAGGACACTCTTTTTGTCTGTTGTATTAAGCAGTTGGACACACGTGTCCTTCACGTGGAAAAGCCGCTATCCCAGCTGTAACCAAACTATAAAAGGAAGTCTCAGAGAGAGTTGCACGATCATTTAAATTTAACTCAACAATCACTACTCTTCTAAGCATGTTGCCTACGCCGTCTTTGACACAGGACGTCAACACTGTTGTCTTTTCAATTCAAAATGTCCAGAAATGGGACGTGGAGGCTAAGAGGGAACTGTCCGACATCTCACAGTCACATTAAGTCATCGTTAGAGCAAGAACGCACAGGGTGGACCGATCACAGGGGAAGAGATTCACTATTTTATGATATTATTTGTGTGATAATCTAGATTATGGTGTCACCTAACGGACATTTGTTAATTAACATCTGACGAGCGCTGCAGTTTAAAAATGTCGTCGACCTCTCACATCACATGCTCTGTATCAAACGTCACTACTATTATTAGAAAAGGGGGGGTTTCAGCCTTCTTAAACATTGTATATTGTAATAAATTATACAGATTATAATTCTAACCTAAGACATTTTATTGGAAACACACTGGAGAAAAAATAGACAAAAAAAATGTAGATCAGCCTCGATGTGTTTTTGCTGTTTTTTTATATGGAGATTTTTTATTATTATTATTTATTACATTTGATTTATTTGTTTTTCTGTTTAATCCCTTCCTCCTCTGTTCAGTCCTCTGAGGCGACACCGTGTGTGCTTTTCCCTCGTGGTGATTCCTGTTCTCGTGACGTGTGCTTCTTCTTCTCCTGTAGACTAGCGGCCATGTTGTCTGCTGGAGGTCTGGGTGCCGGATTCTCTCTCAATGAACCGAACCAAATATAAGGCTCTTCTTCTTCTTCTTCTTCTTCTTCTTCTTCTTCTAGAAACTTAACCAGTCTGACCACCAGACTCGAACGACACTATTCATCTTCACTAAACGTTACATACAGAAATTATTAAATATTTAGTATCTAAATGAAGAAACACCTCGCGATTATTTAAAAAAGGGATCATTTGTGTAACTTCCCTGTAGAGTAAACCATATATTCTATATCTTTAGGTTTAAATAAAGGCAAATTGAAAAGGACATTTTGAGTAATACAGAACTGTAGGTGACTCTTTTTTGATAAACTCGCTTGTACATAAGTGGCTTCCATCATTATCAGCACTGGCTCAAAGGACAAGAAGAGTTTTTTCCATTGTTTCTTTATTTTTCAGCTTTACAAAGTAAACCTGAGAGGTAAAGAGCAGAAGTAGCTGCGGTGTTTGGTTGAAATGTTTCAAAGAAAGAACAATATGTTGAATCTGGGCTTGTGGTTTCACCTTTTGTTTTGTTTTTAAGGGGTTTTTTCTTTGCTTGCTTTCAGTACTCACTGCACCTCATGATTTATATATCTGGACAAAGAAATGGCACGATTTCAAAGATTATTGAGGTTCATCAGAAATACACCAAATGCCCCCCCCAAAAAAATGTTTGGATTTAAATATGCACCCAATTTCTTCAATGAAATCCTTGTGCTTCGGCTTCAATTTCAATTTCAGTGACAGTGAATGATGCAAAACACTCATTGCCAAGTGTGTGACACACAATTTGGTTCTTTGAATTGCCTTTTTCTATATATATATAATCTTGTAAAAAAGAAAATCTGAAATGTCTTTGCATTTGGTGTGAATTTATCATAAAAGACAAACCTAACGTTTTCGAGGAAATATGCAGGAAATATTTCTCATCTGCATTTGTACATAGAGTTAGTTTCCTTGTTTTTTTTTTAAATTATTTTAAACACTTGTCGGAAAGATGGTGTTTCTGAGCATCGACTCTCTGTGACTCTATGTACAGTTCATCGAACATAGATACTTTTATTATATTTATTTATTTATTCAGGAGTTTATTATTTATTTCATTTGTCTGACCCTGTGCTCTCCAGAACAACTCAAGGCGCAGTGAAAGAAAGATGTGACACACTTTCACTAGAAGAATCTGCATTTCAGATAATCACAATTTTATGATGGTTATTTTAAATTGTCATTCCAGCCACGTTTCCTGGTTGGGTCGTGCTAAAACGCTGCCATGTTCCAGAGCTAAATATCAGCAGTTACTGCAAATGACAAGGAAAATCGATTGTGTGTTTCTTTCAAAAGTGTTGCGATGACTTACTTCTAACAAAGATATCACTCAGATGTACAGGGCAGAGATTTGTCTTTATTTGATTCTATTTTGTGGAAAAAAAAAAAAGCAATATCTGAGGCAAGAATTGCACTTTTTTTGTGTTGGGTTTTTCGATCCAAATGCTTTAGTATCTATTGGAATTATACTGCTGTTAGTGTTACAACCGTAAAAAAAAAATAACCAAACAAACCGACTGGTATTTTCAAACGAGGAGCAGTGGAAGGACGACTGTCTGGGGGTTTTCACAGAAAGATTCATTAGCTGCAAGTGCTCAATGTAACAATAGTTTAGCTGGAACCGAGGGAGTTATTTAGCGGTAGTGACAAAGAGGGATTGTACATTTTCAGTGGCTGCCCCTGAACCTGCGAAGGCCAAACTGTGTCTATCTATCTCTACAGAGTTAAGTCATTAAGTTGGATTTATTCCCCCAAATGTGCTGCAGCTAAAAACCTGCAGTCTGAATTTGCAATATGAAGAAAATACTTAAAGAAAGAGAAGGAGAGAAAGTTGACACAACTGGGTATAAGGGATATTTTAAGTGAAAAACAAACAAAAAAAATCACCCTTACATAGTGGAAAAGGCTCATGGTTGGAAGAAGACCCTGTAGTGTTATTAAAAACATGTCTGTAGATTTTAGATGTGCTTCACATCAGTAAACTTAAAAAGAAAAAAAACAAAAACAATTACCTGTATATTTTTGTGACGTGTATCATACAAGTGTGCTCCAACAATAATGTCCATTTGTGTAAATGTATTTATTTCACATTGTATATATTGTTCAATGCAAAAAGAGAGACCTATGATTCTGTAACTTAAACTACGATGAGTTCAAACATTACGTGTTACTCCAGACTATGCCTTTCAGGATTATTACAGTAGAGCAATATCAATTAAAACCAGGCTTCCAATTTTGAAATCTGTCTTGTGTCTCCAATTCTTTACGCCTTTTTTTGTCGTTTTTGATGAAGTCGCAAAACACACCCCTCCCTCCCTTTTGTTGTACTGGATATTTAAAACTAAAAGAATTGCGCTAGCGAAGAAAAAAATCAATTACCAACAGGTCATGACACATTGAATGTACCTTAACTCTTATCTGGGTGCGTATTTCCGTGACATCATCCGCAGAATCTCAACTCTGATTGGTCATCGCGGTGGACTAAAGTGGAATTTGCATCTACTCGAGTCGGTACATTGACGTTGTACTCGAACAATGTGCAGCATGTGCAGTGTGCAATAGTGACCTCAAATTGGCTCATCGAACTTTCACCAAATATAAAAAACATTCTCCGAGCCAGACTTCATCCCACTCTTCTGTTTCTGCTACTTGACAACAAATAAAAGAAAAGACAGCAATTAAGAATGGAAGGATAGAGTGAGAGGGAAGAAGACAAAGGATGGGAGGAGGCAAGAGGAAGTGGTAACAGCTTGCTCTGGTGGGTGGCTAACTACTGTCCCCTCTAAATGTCCAGATCTCCTGCTTTTGCCAAGGGCACAAAACACACACACACTCATAAAGAGAGAGAGAGAGAGAGAGTGAAAGAGGAGTGTAAGACGTCCTGTGCAACAGTAAAAAGAAGAGTGCATAAGAAAACCAATGACTCTTTTCAGACATCTTGTCATTTTTCATTGATTCTTTTCTCGGTTTTATTGTTTGTTTGTACATGATTTAAATTCTCTTGTATACTTTCTCACATGCAGCTCTTTCACACCCTCCTTTCACCTCCCTCTCTCTCCCTCTCTCTCCTGTTCTCTCCCCCTCTCTCTCTTCATAGCCAGCAGCAGTAAATGGGACGCACAGGCCAGACATTTAATGTAGCAGAGAGCTGTGAAGCATTTTAAGAAGCCTTTCCTCTAACAGGGGGAGCCCTGACCCACAGGCAAATATTTTTCAACCAGATGACATGAAACGATATAAGCGACAGAGAGTGAGACTCTTCTTCCATTTTCCTTTTCTTTCTTTTTTTTCTATCTGGGGTTGTTGCCTGGTCTTCCACCCCGCCACACTGCACATATGTTTTATTTCACTTGCTTGCCTTTTGGACTTCATTTATTTTATTTTATCTTTGATTCATTATTATGATACGATAAAAGCTACTTGAGCATTTCAGCTGCTGAGAGGCTCTTATCGTTAACCTTGTGGAACGCATGTATGAGTGGGCTCCACATGCCGCATCGCTAATGGCCAACTTAACTCCTCTCTTCTCCTCCTCCACCTTCTGGCTGAATCTACATCCATCCCTCCATCTCAGCGTCTCTCTTTCATCCATTTATCCGGCACATCTTCTCTCGTAGGACCCTCCTACTATATTTATCTACTCATATTCTTCTCATGATATGAATGTTTTACACTAAGTAAGCACTTATAGTTCAGCGTCACAGACGAACCAATGACACAGGTTTTTGTGACTATTTATAAGCAGTGGAAAAATGATCTGTCGCTGCTGATTACACTGATGAGCTGGCTTTTTTTCAGTGGTCTGATAAGGCTCTTGAAATCACCACTAACAAGTCATCCATAGCAGACATTATTTTTGGGGTCCCACAGGGTTAATTTTTCGGCCCCATTTCCTTTTCCATTTACATGCATTAAATTGAACCGTTATATCCTTGCCACAGAGTTATAGCCGCCCATAACACCTAACGACACCATTCGTCTAGACACAGTCATAGAAGCTGCCTCGCAGATATGAAGTGTTGAATGTTATATTTAAACAACTTAATGAAACTTAAAAAGATAAAGGCCCAGTTCAAACAAAAACCCATTGCATTAAGTTATTGAGATACACTTTATCAGCAGTAGACCATGGATTGGATTACATTAGGTATAAACACAACTTCTCACGCATCAAACTTTGCACACAAGCACATATACTGACAATGTGACAGAGAAGCAGCTGCAAACTGTACAACAATAAGGAAGTTGACCATATATCAAGTCTACGACATCATCACACACTGCTTCATCCTCCACATGGGGGCGACCTGTCCTCGTGACCTCTCCAGGTAATCCCTGCACTCTACATTAACTGAGGCTCAATTTAGAGTGGGCAGAAACTGGACAACTCGGAGAAACTCCTTTCGGGAAACACTGGTCTTTTTGCTGCAAGGCAACAGCACTGACCACTATGGCGCTACGTAGCCCAATTATAGTTAAAGAAAACATCATGCATGTCTTATTTGATTGATAGCTGGAAGGTTGCAGGTGTGGATGAGCTCTTGTTGAGGCCAACCATGGCTCCTCCCCATTTGGTTTCTTTTACTTTCAAATAAAAACAACAAGCAGGTGCTGGCTGGCTAAAGTACACGCAGAACCAAAAACTTCATCACTGCCTTTGACAAACCACTGGGTGACAAGAGGAGACTGTAATGTTCTTCAAATTAATTCAAACAGCAAACATAAATGTTTGAGGTTTGATTGATGGTTGTTTAATCTGTGTCATCTCCTTGTGCCCTTTTCTCCTGCGATAATTTAATGGCACTGACTTCTGCTTTGGCATCAGAGGCTGTATATCTCCATGCACCCGCCCCTCCTATAGGTTCATAATGGTCTTGGATAGTGATACGTTATTAGTCTTGTACTTTCAGGATAAAACCGGTCTTTGGGTCTTATTTTATCACATTCATTCAGAAATCTGTTTAAAACATGTGGACATGTTCAATCAGAGTCCATACTGCCGTCTGATCCTTTCAGAGCGCCTCTTATTGGGTTTGAGAGAAAGTTTGGAAGTGGTTTTTGCCTCTAATACAGTGTCAGTCTCTGAGGATGACCGTATCTGTTTTAGGGGCCGTGACCTGTGAAGTGCTAATGTGTGGCAGCTTCACACTGATGGTGTGTCAGCGAGAGAGAGACAGAGAGAGAGAGGGAGACAGGTCTGGTTTGGGGATATTAAACCTCCTTTTCCTGTGTGTTTGTATATTTATATAATGTATGTGTGTGTTTGCATGTGTGAGGATGGGTGGTTGTGTGATCCTTGCTATATGTAAGCACTATTATATGTGGTTTGCATCCCCCTTCTCTCTCTCTCTCTCTGTGTATGTGTGTGTGTGTGTGTGTGTTTGTTATCCTCACGTCCCCTTGTATCAGTGGTTGAGTTCCCTGGGGTTTCACAGGCATAGTGACATGGACTCACGGTGGTAATGGCCTTTCACGGCATCTAGCTCTCCTGACACACACACACACACACACACGCAGCACAGATAAGGACAGGAGCAACACACAAACCATTTATTACCAATTTCTATATTCAAGATTCTGTCTAAAAAAAAAAACGATTCCCGCGTATTTCTCTTTGTCTCCTCTTTCCATGTCTTGTTTGCTCTTTTTCCAAATAAAGTCTATATTTCGTGCATACATGCCAAAGGAAAAACATCCGTGTGAGAATGCTCTCCGTCTTCTTTTTCACACTTTCTCCATCATTTCTCCAACACTTGTTTTTCTTTCTTACGCAGCTTTTTATCTCTTTCGCTATAACTGTAAATCAGCCTTTGTCCGTTTATCCCTCGCCAACATTCTAACCTCATGCGTCATCCTTTCTCCTTTCTCTCCCGCAGCCTTTTATCTCGCGGGGTGCAAAGTGGCTTAGGTGACTGTGTGCATCTGCACTGTATGTGCGAGCTATAAGAGGGTCAGCTGTCTATTTGCACTTTAAATGCCTTAACTCCATACGATGGGCCATTTATTCTCACACTCCCCTCTCTTTTCTCCTCCCTCTCCACCCTTTCTGTTTCTATTGCTCTCCATCTCTCTCTTAGGACAGTAAATGTTTTAACTCTCCATTCTATGGGCCATTCATTAAGTTAGTGTACTTTAATAAATAGTCTGACGTGTCACTGGCCAGTGAATTAGTGGCACTTTAAATCCCCCTCTAGTGGCCAATAGACAGGCTGAAGGTTTGATATGCAGTGGCCACTTTTTCTTCGAAAGCCAATTAAGACCGATGCCTTCATAACACGTGTTCCTATTTGAAGCACAAACAGTTTCGCCAACTCATTTACATTTCAGTCCATCAAATGAAATGATAAAATGCTTTCTTTGTCCATGTCCTCAAGAACCAAATTTAAACATATTTCATGATGTGGCAGCTCCATTAGAAGAACAGCAGATCACTGTCTTTGGTGTATGAATTGAGTTTAATTATATATTCATTTATTTGACACTGAGAAAGTGCTAATGCTTGACTCTCATCTCCCACGTTGTTAAAAACTAACATTTGATGCGTTTACATGCATGTTTAAAGTCAGATTTTAGTCGACAATAATTTGGTTTTCTTACTGTCGTTCTAACACATTAGTCCGACTAAAATCGAGCTAATCTTAGTCAGACTAACATGTGATTCATAGTCCAATTACTCCTGCATTTATACACTTAATTCAGACTGGAGTCAGACTTGGCGTTCTGTGCAAGCACCGAAGTTTCCTCCCTGGTCTTTGACCTGGAAGTAGGAGGAGACGATGTATGAACTTCAGTACTGAAATCACTCAGCATTGGTGTCTTTCTTTGGACAATATACCAACTACAAGAGCCATGCTCCATCTAATTTGTATCACGATTAACAAGTGCAGCAGGTATGAAACGACCAGAACCAGCTCACCTTACATCACGCCATTCGCTGTTTGTTTTTCTCTGACGTAAACGTCAACAGGAAGCTTATAGAGAGATGCAGCGCCACATACGGAGGCGGAGTCTGATGTTCTCCTCCGCATGGGTACTCGGACTCGTCGTTGTCCGATTGCCTGTCTTCGTCAGCCTTTACTCGATGCAACTGTGCATTTAAACACACCAACGATGGGGTCAAGGCTCACTGTGCTGCCCTCCTGCCACCAGATGAGCACTGACTTTTAAGTAGAACAGCCAATAGACGCGTCCTCCATCTCATGGATGACGCCAGGGAAGCTGCTTCTAGATGTGAGGGAAACTGAAGGAACTTTAAAAGGAATGTGGCAAATACAATACAGGATGTGGCCTCCAAACCAGGTTTATCTGGCCCACAAAGTCCTCACATGTCACCTCAAGTTGGCTCTTGCTTTAACTTTTCAAGTGAAAGGTCAACGTTGTGATGACAAAAAAAGAAAATATGAAAAAAGTTACTTTGGAATGTGATGACAAATACAGACCAAACATCGGTTTCACACCTTCACAACTCTATACAAATATGAATATTGGTTTAATAATGATCATTATTTCTGTAAAGCCTTGTTTTTGTGGCTGCTTCATTCATTTCAGTGTGGCCCGCCCCTGTTCTACACACTGCTCTCTCACAGGCACGAGCATGAAATGTAGCACAGCAAAACTTTTTGGTATTCAGAGTATCGTCGCGCCACTCAGTAATAATCAACGTATCGTATTACTCTTGAAGAAAATAAAGAAAGACTGTCGTGTATTTAGTAGGTCGATCCCCATGTGTGAATCTAAGTGACGATAGTTGCCCCGAGCTAATAATTCCGCCTTGACAGGGGAAAGGTGATTGGCAGAGACAAAGTGTGTGTGAGAGAGAGAGACTGGATGATTATGTGTATGTGCATTGTCAAGAGATGCAGGAGGTTAATTCAATCCTATAGAAACGCAGCATGGAGGGGATTGGACAGCACAGCCCTCAGGGTGTCACTGGCCTCTGCCTCAATAGGGGGCACACACACACACACACACACACACACACACACACACACACATATGGACACTGTGACTTGAGGGTATGAAATCTGAAAGCCTGGGAAAAGCCAAATAGTTTTTATATCTACTTTCTGGTGCATTTCACTTAGAGGCAAGGGTGGCAGCATGAATGATGAACATGGATTAAATATATATATCTATTTATAGAAAATACTGCATAAAACAAGGACAAGAAAGACGGGGCTGATGGAGGACAGTGAGAGGGACTGAGGGCACGGGGAGGGGGAGAATAGGATGGAGTGAACTATAGGGAAGAGGAGAAGGAGCAGGGCCTGTGGAGAGTGGGGTGTGTGAGAGTGGAGGACAGGAGGCATCTGCAGTGTGAATGGATAGTGATGGGTTAAATGCACGTTGGTAATTCTTTGGCCTGAGAGACGGATGACATGTAGAGTTTACTTCCAGGTCTCCATGGCATTGTTTTTGTGTTTTCTGCCTCTGCCACTGTTCCCGTCATGTTTGTGACATTAAAGAGACGGGGAAAAGCAAAAAGGCAAACTCCTCTCCTGGTAGAATGAGTTGCATTTTTAGCAGGATTACTACATATTTAAATCAAACCTTCACTTTGCCTCTCTCAGTACAAGGAACGGGGACCTCACGAGGCACCGATTTCCTGCGCCCTTAACAATGTGTATGTTTTAAGTCACGCAACAAACAGAAGCTCAAGAGAGAGTCGGGAGAAAGAGGCACGGAGAAGAAAGTTCAATGAAGTCACAAAAACAAGACTGTTTCAGAGGAGCTACAAGTGAATGAGCTCATTTGCTGTTTCCACCTTCTGAAAGAATCAGTTACTCCCAGAGATGAAGATGGGTTTGCATATTTCCAAATCAAATAGCTGAATTGCTTTTTAGCTTTTCACTTAAGATTTGATAAATAAGGTGTTGAACCGATGGTTTGACGAGTTTGGCTCAAACTGAAGTTTTATTTTAATTTGGAAGTTTTTTTTGTTTTTTTTTATCAGACAAACATTGTTCCATGCAAGAGTCTTTCTATTGAAGCACATACACTGTTGTG
The DNA here is from genome assembly GCF_019176455.1 of Solea senegalensis. Taxonomy (NCBI): domain Eukaryota; kingdom Metazoa; phylum Chordata; class Actinopteri; order Pleuronectiformes; family Soleidae; genus Solea; species Solea senegalensis. The sequence continues at coordinate 19,467,698 of NC_058027.1, forward strand.
ATCAGTATGCTGCTTTGGTGCTTTGGTCACAGTGCGTCTGAAAACTGACTTTTACCTCATCCAAAAAAGAAACACAAACAAAAAGCTACCACTGGGGCTGACCCAGACAGAAAACAAGTCAAGAGTACAAGGAAAGATGAAGATGACAGCGCCACACAGAAAGACTCTGATTGATATGGAATTTGACCTAAGACCATGTTGCTGCACTAAGTGTGCAGTGGTTAGCACTTCTTGCCTTTGCAGCAAGAAGACCCGGGGTCGCGACCCGGTCAGAACTAGGGAAGTTGGATGTTCTCCTCATGTGTGCGTGGGTTTTCTCCAGTTTCCTCCCACAGTCCAAATAACATGCAATGTGGGGGATTCGGTAAATTGACCATAGGTGTGAATGTGAGAGTGAATGATTGTTTGTCTCTATGTGGCCTTGTGATGGACTGGCGATCTGTGCAGGATTATAGGAGCCTATAATTTAATGTTAAAGCAGTAGAAGATGGATGGAAGTCTGCAGTTCCACCTCTTCTTTCCACACATGTGCACACATGCTAAAGTCAGTAGCAGGCATGATTATTCAGGGTTTAAAATTTGGTTTTGAACATGTAAGTGTGTGTGTGTGGTTTCAAGTGTGTGCATAAAAAAAAAAAGCAACCAACATACAGAGACTAACCATCAATTTATTCTCCCTTTCCTAATCAGCAGTGAGGCCAAGGATGTCTCTATACATATTCATGCTGCCGCGCAGACTTGGACGGATACATTTACGGCCTACATTTACCATATTACCCTTGATGTTATTAGACGAGCAAATACAATTTAGCCAAATATAAGTCATACATAAGTAATTTAGAAAATGAGGGAATATTAATTGCATGATCGTCCTCCAGTTTTAATCCTGTTTGTGTGATAGCACTTCAGTCTCTGGAATTGAATGTGTCTGTGCTGAATAAATTAGTACAATCAGCGCATGTCGGGGGTTCTCTGTTGTGTGGACACACGCACTCGCGCGCTCTCTCGCTGCAAATCTATGCAAATGTCTTATGAGAAGAGGATAAGAGGAACTCTTCTTGGCTAACAGAGCTCTTGATCGTCGCCTCTGTGACACAGCGGCGCATGTCATTTTCAGCCTCTCACAGAGGAAGGAAGGAAAGAAGAGAAAGAGAAGGTCACAAGTGTTTTGTATAGCGATGCACAGACTGTGTCAACACCTTTGTATTCTCTGAGCCCCTTTTCACACCTAATAGTCTCCGCTAGACTCGCTACGATTGGGGACTCGGTTCAATTGGGGGTTGCAACATTCACAACCTTTTTGAATAATGTATTCCCCTCCTCGCCTGAGGCGGCGCTGCATCAAGAATTTACTGACGGAGAAGACAAGACAAACAATGAGAAGAAAAGTCGCTCATCTGTTGGTCAATGCAGGACAACTGCTGTTTCTCAGCCACATAAGAGCAAAACATGGAGCGCCATCAAACCCGACACATACAGTATACTTGTTCACTTGATGCGAACCAAGACCTACGTTTTTTGGCGGACCAGAGTTCACTTCTATGGTGCATCTCCCCAAACCAAGCGGACTAGGATGCGATTTAGAAGGACTGGTGTGAATGCGCCCTTAGTGTTCTTATGCTGATCAATTTTTATTTATTTCATTTCAATTATTTCAGCATGTACATTTTCATACTGTAGTTTTCTTTTGAATCTGTTTCCTTTTATGTATAAACATATGCTTTTACTAACACAAATGCATTATGACTTTAGAAATCAGCAAGTTTCCCATGCTCCCCCCATCCCTCAAATTCTCCTCTTCTCTCCTCCCTCCCTCCCTCTGCTTCCTCATGTTTTATTTCCCTTCTCTGTACACCTCTGCTCCCCGCATCTATCCTAGCCCCTAGCCACCTCCCCTCTCTTCCTCTTCCCTCCCTTTGCTCCTCTCTGCCTGGTATTGATTAGAAGGCAAACCTCTAATCTCCTTAAGGTCATTAGGAACACTTAATTAAAACCTAGTTAGAACGCCTTTGTTCAACCAAAGCAAATTGCAGCTGTTCAAACGTGATTAGTACGATAACGCAAAAACTTGTCGGCGGGGAAAAATATGAGAGAAGCTTCTTTTTTTTCCAGAGAAATGTTTACACACTTTAAATGCAGAGTGCTTGAGCACACAGTGGAAATCGTGTTTACTTGAACTAGTGTGTCTGATTTTGCTGTGTGTGTGTGTGTGTGTGTGTGTTTCAGCTGTTAAGGATATTGTTATTGTTTTGTTAGCACATGTTAAACTCTATTATAATCGAGGATATACTCTATGTAAAGTAAGTGGCTTATGTTTATGATTTATGCTACAGTTTGGGATTACGTTTCTTTAATCTACAGATTTTCACACACACAGAGGCACATATACATAAACACATGTAATAATTTATATGATCCTAGAACATTCCCAGCAGCTGTACAATAATCGCTCACAGGAAGCTATCATCACAGATACCTACTGCAGTTATGTTGAAATGATCCCAAAAGTGTGCAAATGCATTCATTCATTCATCTTCTATTGCTTTATCCTCCACATGAGGGTCGCGGGGCCACTGGAGCTAATCCCAGTTGACATAGGGTGAAAGGCGGTGTACACCCTGGACTGGTCATCAGTCCATCACAGGGCCACATAGAGACAAACAACCATTCACTCTCACAGTCCAATTAACCTCTGCATGTTTTTGGACTGTGGGAGGAACCCAGAGAACCCAGAGAAACATGCAAACTGTTCCATCCGGGTCATGAAACCAGGTCCTGTTGCTGCACAGGCAACAACGTTCAACACTATACATACTATGAATAGTATCAGAATCAAAACATTGCACAGTTCCCCACAGCGTCAAAATGCTATTTGGTTTAATAATAATTGGTTTAAATACAAATCCTGGTGTCTGATGTGTGTCTGGATCACCACCATAATCTAATAATATTTTCCTTAGGTCATAACCTACAACCCCCGGAAATATCATCAAAAACGGTCCTATTTTTTGGGTTATACTGCTCACAGACAAACAGATGAACAAACATGACCTCCTTGGTAGAGGTAATAAACTGTATCTGTAACATAGATTATAAAATAAAAATGTTCTTTAGATTGCTTACGTAAAATAGTTCATTTTTGAATTATGTATTATTGATTGTATTGATTATTGTCCTGAAATCGGCGGCCTCTTGGCCTCAAAGTGTCAAGTGTTTCAATGAAATGTTTTACGCAATGTGTGTGTACAACATTTGAACTTCTCTAAGTTGTCGATGCTACATTTCACAACATTTCAACATTTGCATGCATCAATAATTCCAGGACAAACACATTTCATTCAACATTTTGTTTTCATGGTTTCATATTTGTTTTTCCAGTTCATTCATTTATTTATTTCTCACCATTGTAATGATATATTACATCCTTCAGCAGGGGCAATAGTGTATGGAGACAGAAGGGGCCTCCCAAATCAAATTCAGCTGAGGGCCCCATAATGGTTTGTGCCGGCCCTGCCTTTTATGTTTTTTTTTGTTGGTGAACTGACATTTACACGTGCACTCTGCTTTCTTCGCTTTGACTTTTTGTGCCGTCTTAGATTTGGTGATCCTCACGTTAAGTAGACTACATAAATAATTACCTATGCTGCCCACATGGTCTCTGAGTGGACGGTGAAGATCTCCGTTGCCTAGCGACGATGGAAGCTTTGCTCTGTTTCCTCTCTAAGAGCCTCTTGAATGAAATCCAGACGCATATGGGGTAAAAGAACAGGCGGACGGAGGTAATTATTGAAGACACACATTGATACCCCGCGCTGTCATGGACAGTATTTGTGTGTGTGTGTGTGTGTGTGTGTGTGTGTGTTGCTGTGTTGTTGTTTGTTCTCGCTCAGGTTGAGCTGAAGTTTCACTTAACTTGCTCTTCACCTGCGCAATCTGCGTCTGCGTGACTTTTTTTTTTTTGTACCCCGTGTATCCTGCTGCTGCTGCCGCGAGCGCTGCTGACGGCCAGATGGTGGCTCGAGCTAATCTCTTTAGCACCGCGCGCGCAGCACGTTCTGAATGAGTGAGCTTCAGGCACAGAGAGAGAGAAAGAAGAGAGGAGAACGAGGGGAGCTTTGTCAAGTTGAGTTGTGTGTGGATTGTGAACAGCGACAACAACTCCAGTCATGTTTGCAGAGGATTATTGTTGGTGCTGCGTCTGCGATGGCTGCTGCTGACCCACAGGTGTGTGGACACAAACCAGGTGATGGCGTGTTTTTCATGCCACAGCAACAAGTTGTGTGTCTGTGATGTGGATAGAGAGCAACAGGTAAACCAATAATGTTGTAATATCTGCATAGATTTACACATTTGTATCTGGACTTTCCCTTTGTTGTTGTTATGAAGGGCATTGTCGCTGAGCAGGTGTGTGTCATTCAGCTCACTAAACTGCGGCTCTCTCCTGTGCCTCTAAATGTGAAATTGATGCTGATAAGTATTGTAATGAAGAGAGCTTCGGCCTAAGCCTCAATTTCCAAGCAACTGGTGTGAAAAAGCTGGATATAAACCTGAAAGCCGGAGACCAGAGGAGAAAAAAGGGAGGACATGTTTAATTCAATAGAAAATGAAGAAAAGAGGAAAGCAATGTAACAGTATCAATTGAACTGTACCTCCATCAGGCTGTACATGATAGTGTAGGCTTTGGTTTGGGAATAGCCTGCATGGCATTTCACTCTCCTCAGATTTGTCATGTGTTGGATTTTGGTCTGACCACGTCTCTCTCTTTCTCTCCTCTCCTCTTCTCCCTTTCTAGATTGTGAAATCCTACCTATCATGTGAAGGCTTTGGTTGTGGTGTGTGTGTGTGGTACAGTGTAACAGGGAGCTAAACTTTGTAGATAAAAATGTCCCTGTAACCCTGGAACCATGACAGTCATCACTTATTCAAGAACTCCTGGAGGATTTTCAAAAGAAATCTAGGTTCTTGAAAATCACTTCGCTCCCCACCAGGAATGTTCCAGAATACCTATCCATGATTCAAGACCCTTTGACCATGCTGGAAACCTCAGAGAATCTGGTTTTAGAGTCTTGTCTCATCAAAGAGCAGGGATGGATGACGGGAAAGGCAGAGCGGGAAGCCAGCGGAGGAGGGAAGAGAGTGACATTGCATAAGAAGAGGCGAACGTGGGGCAGGGGGATAACGAAGAGAGGTGGTAGAGACGAGAGCGGGGATATTAGAAAACATTCGAACGAAAGAGGTAAAACTGGGATGAAAGAAAAGGACGAGGAGAAGCCAGACGTGACCGGGATTCAGTTCGCCACAGACGCATGTGATTTTAAAATTATGAGGGACAGGAAGAGCTGGCCCAACTTTCTGTGGATGTTCCTCCTGAGAAGGTTTACAGAAGAACAGGCCAAGAGAGAGGGACGTGTCACCAGGATGAGGTGGTTCCTCTGCGCGCTGCTCCTCTTCCTCAGCCTGTGTCTAACACCTGCTTCATCACAGGTGAGTGGGGTCGTTGGGGTCATCAACATAACAATCATGTGAGTTGTTATGTTGTCCAGAACCTAACAGAAGTCCATTTTTAGCACTACCATGACCTGAATGACTGAGAACCTTCACAGACAACTACTCAAAGACAATATACCAGTTTTCAATCAATTATTTCATCACTACCATACCTTAATAATAAGTCCAAGTTTTCCATTAGCTACAGCGGACTGAAAGTAACGGAGCTGCTTTACATTTTAGTAGAAGTGATGCAATGATTTCTGGGATAGTTTGGGCTCGGAACGCCCATTGGACCCTTTTACTGCTTGGATGAAAGTAATCAGTTTTCAAATGCAAAGTCTTCAAAGTCCCTGAACTGAGAGCTAGAGTCGGCCTGCGTTATAAAATATAGAATAACATTTTTCCTGGCTTTACCAAATTGTTCAAATGGAATAAATGAATATATGCAACCTTCTTCTTGATTTTACAGGGACATTTCCCACAGATGGAGAACATCGCCGCTTTCAAACCCGTGTTCACGTCTCCGCCTCGATTCACCTGTGGCGTTCCAGAGCGCAGCAGTTACTGCCAGTCACCTTCCTCCCACGCTGAGCTCCTGACGTGTTATCAGGCCTTCTGCATCCAGGAGTGCCCTCATAGATCCTCCACACCTCCGTACGCCTCACTGCTGCTCCCCTCACACAGGTGGGAAGATCAAGCTAGTTCTAATTATACAGCACGCAACAGTCTATGTAGAACATGTGTCTCTTGAACATGAAATATGAACACATTTCATCTGCATTCCATCAGGGCTCCCTGTGTAATTGACGACAGTAACGACACTCCTCCCGGGACGCCAACAGAGACTGGACCTGCTATTGATTCAGAGCCGGTTCCTGGCAGCATTTTGTTTCAGCCGGCCCAAAATGGATGTCTGGTCTCTCCCCCTTCACAAAGACTGGGAGCGTTGGGTTCACTCACCCTGGTGTTGTGGATAAAACCAAGCCTTCCAGGAGAGATGTAAGTCATGTCTTTTGTAGTGTCCAAAAAATTAGATCACTGTTTCACACAGTGTCAAATGTCTCGGGTCACAATTCATCATTTTGCTGTTTGAACTCCACTGCTCACATACAAGACAACACATGATTCACAAACATAAGCACCGCAGCTACCTTGGGAAATGTAAATATCTGGAGCTATATATTGATTTAGTTGATGCACATTTAATTTTAAAGTTTTCATTTATTTAAATGGAGTTATTTAAATTATCAATCATATTTTAGCTGCTTATTGTGAGTTGATATAACTGTGTTCAATTGGCAGATAATATCTTCCACACTGATCACAGGCTGCTTCACTTATTGAATTATTGAAGCAAAACAATATCATGGCAGATTTCTTACCTTAGATTGTGATGTCACATGGCAAATATGGCTCCTTGTTCTAATATCAGACTTAATCTCGCTGAAGAAGTGATGGATTAATTATCCATAACGTTTGTGTGTGACAGTAGTTTGGTGTTAGAACAGGGTCAGAAATGGTAAATGTTCTGTATTTTGTATTATGGATGACTGAAATGCTGTAATTGTGTACAAACAAAAATTAGCTTTATCACCACGCAAATAACGGGCAGAAAAGTCTCAGCTGTCGTGGATGTTTCTGCAACGCTGTCAATCACAAAATGGTTCCACCTCAAAGACAGTTCCTCCAATCATGGTCGACAATCGCATCTGCGGCACAGTCAGGAGTCAGGAGCAACGTGAGGTTAAGGAATTGAACCCTCAGCCTTCCAGTTGCCCTACCACTGAAACACCATCGACCAATATAATTAAGAGCTGAGTGACAGCTGAAATGCTGCGCTACACATACGAATTTGCTCAGTAGTTGTGGTGGTCGGTGTAGAGTGGAACTGAGGACACATGAACCAGCTTCCTGCTGGCTCATGTTTAGTCAGATATCCTCTCTCGTATGATATTGAATATGATCTTCAAGAAAGTGATATTGATCTAACGACATGAAGCAGGTCATGTCCGGTCAGGTCAGCGTCACAATCAGGGAAACGTACTGGCTGTCATGTCCCACTTAGACATGTTGTCGTGTGTACATAAGGGGATGAGAGTGGACTGATACGCTCCATAGGACTGAGAGGGTGCAGAGTTTCACACACTCGGATCCGCTTGCAGTCTCACACACACACACACACACACACACGTACAAGGCTTTGCCTGAGAAAACTCTTAGTAGCATTTCCATTTGTTTTAATGTGTGAACAAAAACATTCTGTTTTCTATGATTATGTGTTAGTGAAGCTTAGGGCTGCAAATCATTGCCAGCTATTTTAATGATTGATTAAATGTGTTGAGTTTTTTTTCTCTAATTTTAACTTCTTACTTCTGACTAGTTCTGGTTTTCTTTGCTCCTTTATGACAGTAAAGGGAATACTTTTGTTTTGTGACCAAAATAAAATTGAAATTATTTCAAGCTTGTAGTTCTCAGCTCTAAACACGTAGCACAATCACACTTTAAAAATTCACTTTAGTACCACAAGGCAATGTACAAATAATTACTTTGGTTTATTGTATAATATCAACATTTACATACTTAGCATGTACTAAAAATATAGAGAATACAGAATTCTTGATGGTCTGCTTTTGTATTCTGGATGTTCATGTACATTTTTACTGTCACGTTTAACCCCGCAAAATTGAATCTGGTCTTTTTTGATCAAATCTGGTCTTTTTATTTGGCTCTGTGCTTTTTGTTTTGTGAGACTGTGTGGATTCAGATGACTGACGCGTCGTCTTGTCTTGCTCTGCCGAACACGACACCTGTATGTCTGAATGCATGTGAATGGAAGTAATATCTCTCTCCCTCGCTCTCTATCTGTGGCTGTCACTGGCCATCAGTCTTTTGTTGTCGAGGCGATCGTGGCTGCCATCAAAGACGCCAGATGAAAGGAGGTCTCTGTCCCTCACCTCTGTCCATCTTTCCTCACCCCTCTCTCCCTCACAGACCGCTCCTCGTCTGAACAATGAACAGCTTCGGACACCTGTTCCTACGCACCATAGTTTTTACGATATAGTGGCAGGATTTCTACAAACTAGCAATGCAGTTGTTTACATTATTTGAGGGTTACCGTGGTTTTTCTTCAATGTAAGAAAGTACATGTCCGTGTCAAGATCATCAGAGGCAATGAGAAGCATTTTAGCATTTCCCAACTGCTATTAAAGCCCTTAACCAGACTGACCACCTGTGAGCTGAGATGTGACCATAAAATTTTAGATTTAAGGCAAAACTATACTGGAAACCTGAAAAAAGGCAAAATACTTAATGGATAATATCTCACAGACCACTGAAAATATTTCTTTTTCTTTTTAAAGGAACCTTTAAGGGTTAAAGTGTAAGATTTTTACTGCAACCACTCTTGTCATTCTTAATAAGAAAAATGCTCTAGATCAAATGATTAAAAAAACACACTCTAATACAACTAATAAGAAGCATTGTCAGTACAGTAAATTATGTTAACTTACCTTTTTTGTCTGAGTGTATCTCTTTGTTTCTCCCCACAGACACGCTCACACACTCATGCATGTGCGGACATACAGCACATACATTACCATGCATACATCTACCTGTGATTTATGAGGTATAATGCTCCGGGTTCATAAAAGCCATGATTTCCCATAAAATGTCAGTGACGGTGGTTAATATGACACGTGGAGGGTGTGCGAGTCTGTCTACACCAAGTGCAGCAGCAAAAACCAAGCAGTCATGTAAAATATTAACATTCTATGTGTAAATGTCAGACTGTGTGTCGCGGCACCAGGTGTTTGGAGTCCTAGCTTCATTCAGTGTTTTTTTGAGTTATGTTACAGCAGCTCCTTACTGTCACATCTTATGTAATTGTGTTTAATTGTTTCCCTCAGGATGCTGCTGGAGAAGAGCGCAGGAGAGCAGCTGATCTTTTGTGTGACGGTGTCTGAGCAGGCTGTCACTCTACGACACGGTGAGCCCAGAGGTGGGACAACGCAGACCGTCCGCTTCAGAACGGAGGGCAGACTTGCACTGGAGAGATGGACGCACCTTGTTTTACAGGTAAGAAATCTTAAAGATGTGAAGATCTCTATTTGTTGGAGATCACTGGGTCAAGGTGTTTCCAACCTTGGTCAGGCTTATGGAATTCGATTTATGTCAATATTATCAAACAACACTTTCCATGAAACACTTTATATGAGTTGAACAAACAAAATCAAAATACACATATTGCAGGTAAAATATCGATCAAAAATCGATGGAAAATATTGTATTTTATTTGTTTGAAAATACACTTTTGTTTGCAATGATTGGACATTTTTCTTTTTTTGTTTGCAATTCTGTCCATGGGCTGGTCTTAGGAAACTGCCTGCTGATTGGCTACAGCGGGATAATGGGGCTACGTTAAGAGATGCCCCATCCACGTCCATACATAGTTCATGCACTCTGTTTTTACGGACCTTTGGTTTTCTTCAGTTAGATACAGATATCGTGATGTATCACACATCGTATAGTGAGGTACCCTGTAATTCCGCCTCCTAGTTGTGCCACACTTATATGTTGGTTTAATTTCATTGGTGGAAGTGTTTGTAGTAGATTATTATTGTCAGATTCTTGTCAAATTTAGTTGGTGATACATTCACTTTCAGTATGAGGAAGAAAGGATGGTGATAAAATCCACTTATTTTATTTTACATCTTATAACTGCATCTGTTTATGTTCATGTTGGAGGGATTGCCAAATGTAGTGATGAAGCGGGATGTCAATTTCTGTGCTCTATTCCCATGGTTTGCTCTTTCCTTTTCTCCTAAGCACCATTTGACCCAAGTGGTACCTGAATGAGGAATTTTAGAAGGCATCAGAAGTTAGAAACATGAGGCCATGGTGGACAAAAAGACTTTAATTTTCTGTGATCTTTCCAGAATGGCAGCAAGTGAAGTGGAGAGAGTTGAGGCCCTGAATGGATCTGTGTATGTGTGTGTGTGTGTTTTTGGACTGTTGAATAGGATCATGTTACAGATTACTACACTGGACAATCAGCCTCTTTCAGCATCTCTGAATAACACCAGGGCCACTAGAGTGAAAACTTGGTCACTCGTGGTCACATGACTAGTTTTGTAACAAATGATTTTTGTATTATTTCTAATTCCCCTAAAATGTTGTGCTGTGCTGTCAGCTTCAACAGGTGTTTCAAAGTAAAATCCTTCCTGGTGAAGAGAAATTAATTATTCAGATTTATATTATTTATTATTTATTTTAATTGTATTATTTGAAAGCCGGGATAAGGCCTACCTCCCTTTTGTCTACAAACCCTTGTACCTTAACTGGGTGTTTATCTCCTTTTTGTCTTGGTCTTTTGTTTTGTCTTTGATAATGGTGTTTTTATTTGTTGTAACCTCTGCCAAGGATGTTTTGTTTTTTATTGTTAATAATATTATTGATATGTATATGGAGGTGAAATCTGATCACAAATGATCACAGGAGATGCATCCAGGATCCACGTAAATGCTTGGTGTGTGTTCTTGTCTTGTATAAACCATACAGAGTGAGTGAGGAGATTTTGTCTGGTCTTCGCATCTTTAACTCTCTTATGACCATCATGATATCCAGGCCGCCTGGATTTATTAAGATTTTATGGTTGTCGTGAATTGTCAAAAATATTTCAATGAGTGAGAGCTTCTGCCCATTTTTTTCCAAGATAACTTTCACTTCCAATATCTGGCAGTTTTTCAACAGTTTAGGAATTATGGTACTGAGAAGCTGACGCCACAAATGTGTGACGTGCTGGTGAATCTTATCTGTGATTGGACAGTTGTTCCACGGAAGTCCTGAGGACTACCATAATGACAAGTATATGGGCTCAAAGCTCTATTTCTCTGCTTACCGGCATCCATCCAACTTCTACTGCTTTATCCTTCACATGAGGGCCATGGGGTGTAAATTACCAAAATTTGGTCTTACTTTTATTGTGGTAGGTCATCTGTTCAAAATGGATGCTTTTATTTTGAAATGCTAAAATACCGGAAGTAGGAGAAAAAACGAGATAAACGTAGTGCTAATTAAGACTGCGTGCGTTTCAAACGGACCCTCAAGCGCTTTTCGTGGTTTATTTTTGCACTTGGCTGACAACGGCACAAGGTCTGTGTATGTTTTATTTAGTATTATGTGTGTTATGAGTTGTTTTTAATCTTATTTAGTACTTTATAGAGTTTCATGTGAATGTTATGCTAGTAGCATCACTTCATTATTACGTAATTAGCATCATCTTATGTATGATTTCTATTAACTCTTTTACAAGAAAACATATCATTTCAAGTTATTACAGTTGGTTTATATGCACAATTAATCAAGCAACAGTTTTGCAGTTTTGCAAGGTGTATGTTTGGTTAGAAATATTGTACATTTAGCATTGCAGTAGAGGTTGTCCGAAATAGCATTACAACTGAGTTAAAGAAAGAGTTAAAGGGATATAAGTCCTATGTTTATGTGAGTAAAAACATTTTTTATTTCATTTTTTGTCTTCTCACCAGCTCTTACAGTGTTTTCAGGATAACTTAACTGCATGTTTGGAGTTAATTAAGTTTTCAATAAAGCATTCTGAACCATCAGTGTCGGTGACGACAGGATTGGTAACGTAATGATTAAAGGGCTTTTTGAGGATTAAGACTTGGTTTTAGGGTTAGAATTTGATTTAGGTAAGGGTTTGGATTAGCATTTAGTCCTGATGGTTGAGGTAAGGGTAAGGGGCTAGAGAATGCATTGTCTAGTGAGCATCCTCACTTCAAGTGCTGCACAAACGTGTGTGTGTTGTTAATGTGACATGCTGGCTCAGTGGTGTTGATGCCTGGTGCAGTAATGTGACAGTCTAACGTGTTGCTAAATGTACAGCAGTGTTGCTGGTGGCTCCGTTGTTAGTTACAGTTGTGTGTGTACAGTATGTGTCAGTATGTCTCTGCACCCTGTGGCAGACATGTCTATCTATAGTATCTATAGGTGCTCTGCGTGGCATGTAAAATAGCTCGTAGGCACTTTGCTAAAAGTGTTGTGTTATTGTGGCTCGGAGGTGTTTTGTAACTTGTGTGTGTGTGTTATTGTGAATCGGGCTGTCTTTCACGTAACGGTACAGTGACATGATCTGTTTTGACCATTCATAAGACGAACATAATCATCCATGACACTCAACACTATTCACACACTCCCATTCCTATGCATACACACACACACACCTAAATACTCTCTCTCTCTTTCTCTCTCACACACACACACACACACACATTCTCACAGTTCAGCTGTAATTTGTAACAGCCTGTCAGCCACAATACAGACATTACCCTATGAAGGAGCTGGGTAACTTCTCTGACACACACTTGCACACGCGTGCGCACACACACATACACACAAACGTCATCTGTCAGTGGGAAAAGATCAAAACACTGAAAAAGACAGTCAAAAGGAATATGGGTTTCCAAGTGCCACGAGCTGTTCACATACACACACACACACACATGCACGCACTGTGCCAGGAGCAAGGTGCTGTAGGGATGCTGGTGCTCCCTAGGTAATTGTCTTATCTGATTATGGTAACGATGTCGAGAATAGTGGAGGAAAATGTAGCCTGAGGGAGGGAGGGACTGAGAGAGGAGAGGGGGTGGTGGGGGAGTTGGGGCTCAATGAAGTGCAGTGATATCTACGAAGTCAGCCTAATATGAGACTCACCTTGTTGTATGTTTTTTTTCATGTGCTTTTACTGATGAGCTCTGCTACATAGATGAATAAATGTTCAATACTGCTGCTGTGGATGAAAGAAGTGGGTTACAGGGGTTCATTTTAGCTACTGTTTCTGGGCATCTATACAAGTGGAAAATCAAATAGCGTTTTAAGTGGAAATTATTACTTATCCATCTGATATATTGATATCCATCTTCTACTGCTTTATCCTCCACATGAGGGTCACGGGGGGCATGGCAGAAAGGACCTTGCTAACCGTGCTAACCACTACTCCAACTGTGTGACCCTATTGATAAACATATGATTTTTTAATAGTGCTCTGTGCACGGCATGGAAGTGAGAGTGGGATTGGAGCCAGTGTGGAGCATGTTTAAAAAATGGAGAGTGGGTAAATTACAGACAAATTAACACAAGTGGGGAAAAATGAAAAGAAAGAAGAGGAGAAAGGTACAGAGGTTGTGAGTTCAATAGCTTTGAGTGCTGGTGATTGACTGTGTGCCACAGTAGCCATAGGTTTCACTCCTCTTCATGGTAAAGATTAGGGCTGCAACAATTATTCGATTCATCGATTATTAATCAATTACTAAATTACTCATCAACCATTTTGATAATTGATTTATCAGTTATTTTCAATATTTACAACAAATAATCTGTTTTTTCAGCTTCTTAATTGTGAATATGTTTGATTTATTTGCTCCATATGACAAATAAATCATTTTTGGTTTGTGGACATAGCACAACATCATCCTTTCCAGGTTTGATCCAAATTTTTCAAAAATATTCTGACATTTTACAGACCAAACAGTGCTCGATTAATCAAGAAAATAATCAACAGATTCATCGATTATGTTATCATTATCTTGTGTCCCACCCATTAAAAATGTGTTGTAATTAAAATCGTGTGTGGTTATATCATGAGTGCATTGCTATCTCGTGGCACCTAGAAAGAAGTTGGACTTAAGTTTTGAACAACAACCTGGTCTGAAGTTAGTGACACAGTGATTCATTTGAATTGTAAGGACTCATTATTTAGATGGTCATGAGCGCCGTCAATGTTCGTTTGAACCTTCCAGGTTGTGATGACGTCACCTGTGCTGTGACACTAATATCACTAAAACGTGGCGAAAAGAAAACTACAGACTTGTGTAATTTGATGATACTGGATAATATGAAATCAAGCTTTACAGAAAATATTTGCTGCTAAAAAAACAGTTCCACACATACTGTATACACGTTCAGTCCAACCTGAGGCTTTTCTCTCTCTTTCTTCTCTCTCTGCTGTGCCCACAATGATAGGGACAAACTGAAGAGGTGTGTGTGTGTGTGTGTGTGTGTGTACACAGTGTGTGTGTTTGCGTGTGAGTGGTGGTGATGGTGGGGTTGCTGTATGTATGTGTGTGAAGGTGAGGCAAGGTTGTTATGTAGGGGTGAAGCGGACACCTCTATGGTAGCCCTCTGCCTTCTGGCGTCGAAGGCAAAAGGGCAAAAGACTGGCATCAATTACATGGAGTGAGACACAGAAAGGTGTGTGTACTGTACGTGTGGTGGGGTTTGGGGATTGTCTGAATGTACTTTATTTTAAGTATTTTATACTAGTTGTGTAGTCTAATGGTGAAAAAGAGGCCCCATCGATGCAGGGTTAAGGGTCTCATTCCCAGCAGAGCTAAAATGTTTGCAACAAGATGATGCTTTCGATAAAAGGATCGACCAAAGAGGACATGTGATGACAGTAATAGCACGGCTCAGCTCGGCATGGCTCAACTCTACTCTGTTTGGTATCAGATTTTGTTTTATATCCGACACAAACACACAAAGCAGTTATTTCTGGTGTACTGAATCATTAGAATCAGTATAAATATGGCAGAACGGTTGTGATTCGGCTCACGATCTCCAGCTTTCAGCTGTGCTGTCGCTAAATACACCAGACTCCTGTTATATTAGGATTTTAGAAATATCCTTGCTAAATGTTGGAGATTTTTTGTCCTTAAAAAATCCTTCTTTAACTGATCTACAGTTCGGCATTGTTCGGTTTGATTCTTGTGTCGGACGTCGCGCTCATGACTCTTCTGGTATTGATACTCTCTGACCAATCAGTAGCTGGCAAGTCTGTGGACGTCACATTTTAGTATCGGCTCAGGTCACTTGGAACCTCGTCTTACTACAAAAACACCAGGTACTATCACCAATGGAAAAGCAGAAAAAAGAGCTGAGCTGTGCTGAGTCATGCTAGAACTGTATAATGGAAAAGTGCCATTATATTCACCTGCCCCACTGTTTCCCACTAATTATAAAGACTGAAATTTAATATCTTTAAGAGAACATTGACTTATTGTTTTCCGTCATTACTGCATTGTAGCTCAGGCAGCATCATTCAAAGTACTTTCTGCCTTGGCCTTGTGTTTGTCACAGTGTCCTATTCTTATGCTATTGTTTGTTCTAAACATCCTCACAGATCAAGCCAGATCTCATAGTGTCAGCTATATTGTACATACATTTACTAACAAGTATTTCTCTCTCTCCCTCTCTCCCTCTCTCTCCCTCTCTCTCTCTCTCTCTCTCTCTGTGAAATTGTCACTCAGGCTATAATGTTCTTGCATGTGCATTCCCGCCATGGGTTCAGTTAATTATGTGGGAAACTCTGCTGTCTTTTATAGAAACACAGTTTCTATACTGAAGTACAAGTTGCATTTATACAGCAGTTGCTGTTCAGTGTCACAATCCTGCCTTGACGTCCTAAATGATCATTGTGCATTGTCTGATACTAAGATTTCACTGAATATCTTCCTACAATGTCTCACATACATGGAGCGAGCTGTTAGCAGAGATAAGGATGTTTTTATCTGATCGTTTAAACTCCACTTCACTCTGATATCCTTTTTTTTTTCTTTTTTTTGGATATGAGTTTGGCCACTCTGTTTAATCAGGTTGGCTCTTAATATCAGCAGATAAGCAAATGTGTCAGAAATTAAATTATGACGGACAAAGTTGGATCGGTACTTTGATATTCAGGACATAATTAATCACAAACGGTAGACTACATTTTGAATGAATGAATTTGTCAAACTTTATGTATGTTTACTTTTCAGACGGATTAAGGTGGATTTTTAAGGGTTTACAGGAGAATTAAAAACAGCATAGGGTTAATGTTGAATTAAAAATTGTGTCACAAAAATGGCAATGAATGAAATGTAAGATAATAAAAGACTAACTATATTTGAAATATTTAGAATATTCAAATCTGCATATATTTAAAAAAGAAAATATTGAATGAGAAAAAAACTACAATTTAAGCTTAAACCAAATACTTGATACTGTATTTTATTTGGATCTATCTAAACATCTTCTCCTCCTCCTCCTTCATGTGTATGTGACTGCTTTCACAGCAGGATACTGTGTGTGTGTGTGTGTGTGTGCGCGTGCATCTCCCTTCCTCACACTGTCTCATGAATGTCTCCCTGCACAGAAAGAAAAAGACTTTAAGACTTATGGTCTTTATTAAAAGGTTGGCGTGTCACCTTATACACAGTTACCCCCCAACACACACACCCCTTATCTTTTTCCTCCTTGATTCTTTTCCCGAAGATGATTTTCTTCTTCCTTTTCCCCCAACCGTCTCTTCTTCTCTCTCCCTCTTATTGCCCTCCCCCCACCCTCTTTGTCCTTCCTGTCTTTCCCCTCATTTTCCTCATACACACCCCCCACTCTCTCTCTCTCTCTCTCACCCCTCTCCATCTCCCTGGGGACAATTTTCTTTTCTTAAATAAACTGTCATAGCTAGTGTTAAAATATGGGCCTTACACAGGGTGAGCACGGTAAGGCAAAGGCATGGGGCCCTGGGCTGGTATAAAACATGGATAATATGCTGTGAGAGGTAATTGCATCTTTTAGCGCTGGGATGAGTAGAACAAATGTGTCTCCTTCTCCTCCTCCCTCTCTTTTCTCCTCCTGCCTCTCTCTCTCTAGTCCTTTCTCCCTTCTACCTATCTCCTCCTTTACACACTGCAGCTTTGCTAATATGATGGACGGAATATTGGCTGTACATCAGAGCTGCTAACAGTTCACCGTGGGTTAGGGAGAGTACAGAGGGGGAGTGAAGATGGTGGGAGAGGCTCAGAGGGTGAATAACAAGGAGAAGGCAGTGTGATCACAGCTGAGTGAGAGAGAGAGAGAAAGAGGTGACAATGGCCCTGAAAGTGGAGAGCTGTGGACGCATAAAGTCACATCACACAGGAAAAATATCTGCAGGGCCTGGCCTGTATATGTGTGAACACAAACATCCACCAAAACTACTTTTTCTGGAACGGCTCCTGCTGATCTACCATCAGCATCTATACTGCCACAGTGAAGTAGTGCAGGAAGGAGTGTGTTCACCCAAGAGTCATGTTTCCATCAACCAATCCTGGCTGATTAAAACTTGTGTTAATCACAGGGTCATCTGACCTGGGAGCGAATGCCAATTGTATCTCATTGCAGATAAATATCCAAATGTTTTGTTTCTCCCTCTCTCTTATATTCTATAATGTTCTGCCTTTATTTCCACATTCACAGCTCCACTGGCTGTGGAATGAGGTGTGTTATCAGTGAGCAGTATGTCAGTCAGTCACAGGGCAGTGCAGCTCAAAGCTGAGGGGAGAGAGTTGGGTGAGACTGGATATGTGGGAGAAGAGTAGATGCAGTAGACGTTAAAGGAGCAACAAGGCGGGTAGAGTTCAAGAAAACAGGGAGGGAATGAGGACTTGCGAACATAAAGAGAGGGGGTAGCAGAGAAGATTATTGCTGTGTCTGAATTCATGGTATGGACCAGTGGAAACTGGCATATCATAAAGGCCTGTGTGTAACCCTGGCACCCATCACAAGTTATGGCAGAATGACAGAGGATGCTAAACTGTTGTCAGTGACTTTTTTTTTTCTTTTTCTTTTTAAATAAATGACTGCAAATGATGAAACCAATGTCTTAGGAATTCACGTTTGAATAGAGCTGCAACTAATGATTATTTTCATAATCAATTAATCTGTCGATTATTTTCTCGATTTATCGTTTTATGGAATTGATGATGTTCTCAAGTGTCTTGTTTTGTACACAAACCAGAATGATTCATATTTAATGATTTCTTTGTTATCCAGATCAAAGAAATAAAGAAAATACTCACATTTAAGAAGCGGAAGCAATCAGAAATCTTGTTTTAATCATGAAAAAAGCTTCAACCTGATGAATCGATTATCAAAATAGTTGTTGATTAATTTAGTAATCGAATCGATTAATAGATTAATTGTTTCAGCTCTTCTTCTGAATATATTATATATAATATTCTTCTGCTTTAGCCTTTGTGGTCAATTTAGACTCTAATACCGTATTTTCCGCACTATAAGGCGCACCTAAAAACCTAAAATTTTCTCAAAAGCCGACAGTGCGCCGTATAATCCGGTGCGCCTTATATATGGACCAATACGGTAAGCAGCCGCTGACTTCATTTTCCCCCGTAGAAGAAGAAGCGCGCGGTGCATGCTGGGATATATGACTGCGCGAGGCGCCGTTTCATTCATTTGTGTGTTTACGTACAGACCCCAACATGGCGCCTACTAAGAGACACGCCTACAACGCAGAGTTCAAACTCAAGGCGATCAGTCACGCAGTAGAACACGGAAATAGAGCAGCAGCCAGAGAATTTAACGTTAACGAATCAATGGTGCGGAAGTGGAGGAAGCAAGAAGACGACCTGCGCCAAGTAAAGAAAACTAAACAGAGTTTCCGAGGGAACAAGGCGAGATGGCTACCGTTGGAGGACAAACTCGAACAGTGGGTTGTTGAACAGAGAGCAGCAAGTAGAAGTGTCAGTACAATCACTATTCGAATGAAGGCAACAGCGCTAGCAAGCGAACTTAACATTGACGATTTTAAAGGCGGTCCTTCTTGGTGCTTTCGGTTCATGAAAAGACGTAATCTCTCCATCCGCACACGGACTACTGTTTCACAGCAACTGCCAAAAGACTACCAAGAAAAGCTGGCCACTTTCCGCGCATATTGCAAAAACAACATTACTGAAAAAAAGATCCGGCCAGAGCACATCACCAACATGGACGAGGTTCCACTCACCTTCGATATTCCTGTGAACCGCACTGTGGATAAAACGGGAGCACGCACGGTAAATGTTCGCACCACAGGGAATGAGAAGTCCTCCTTCACTGTGGTTCTCGCTTGCCAGGCTAATGGCCATAAACTTCCACCAATGGTTATTTTCAAGAGGAAGACCTTGCCAAAAGAAAACTTTCCAGCCGGCGTCGTCATCAAAGCTAACTCGAAGGGATGGATGGATGAAGAAAAGATGAGCGAGTGGTTGAGAGAAATTTACGTGAAGAGGCCGGGTGGCTTTTTTCACACAGCTCCGTCCCTATTGATCTACGACTCCATGCGCTCCCACATCACAGATGGTGTCAAAAAACAAGTGAAGCACACTAATTCAATACTCGCCGTCATTCCGGGTGGATTGACAAAAGAACTCCAGCCGCTAGATATTGGTGTCAACAGGGCATTCAAAGCCAGACTGCGAACTGCGTGGGAACAGTGGATGACAGAAGGCGAACACACGTTCACCAAGACAGGGAGACAGCGCCGGACGACATACGCCACTATCTGCCAGTGGATCGTAAATGCCTGGGCTGATATATCAGTCTCAACTGTGGTCCGAGCTTTCAGGAAGGCAGGAATTGTCACTGAACTGCTAGACAACAGCAGCGACACTGACTCGATTAGTGACGACGCCGACGAGACGGAGCCGGGCATGTTGGATCCCGTATTCGCCCAACTGTTTAATTCGGACACTGAAGAAGAAGAATTCGAGGGATTCGCGGATGAGGAATAACTTGTTAAAGTGAGCTTTACATGTTTATTTTGTGTGTTGTGTTGTGTGACATTAACGTTTGAGCAACGTTGAGTTATTTATATATTGTTATTGCTTTGCACTATTTCGAGTGTTACTATATTGTGGAGTAAACGGAGTTGTCAGAACGCTGGTTTGTAATCTGTAAATAAAGTTTGACTGACCTATCTGACTGTTTTGTTGACATTCCCTTTAGCGCAGCTCCATCTAATGAATGCATAACGTAACCCCAGCCTCTACTGTAGCGTCTATTCTATGCGCCTTATAATGCAGTGCGCCTTATATATGGACAAAGTTTTAAAATAGGCCATTCATTGAAGGTGCGCCTTATAATCCGGTGCGCCTTATAGTGCGGAAAATACGGTAATTAAAAGTTAAGTCAATTGTGACCTATAAATTAAAATGGTTCCAATCTGTGATTTTTATTCATATAATTTTTGTCTTTTTTGACAATATTTTCCAGTATTGGACATCAGATCTCCTTAATATTATTTGCCCTCTACCTGTCACTTCTCAGGCTCTTACATCTGCAGCTCTCTTACGCCTGTAAATATTTTCCAGCTTTACACTTTGCGCATCAGATAGCCGGATAATGGCTGGCAACTTTGAATAAAATATTTTTTTCTCAGGTAAATAAACGGGAATGCTTAAGTTTGACACTTGAGTTACGTGATTGACAGATGTCTCTGTGAAATACCCGGCACTCTACATCATGTCACGGCCTATCTAGCTTTTCATTATGGCAACAAAATAATTTCTTCTCCAATTCAGTTGCAGGATCTGACAACTAAACATGATTTTATTTTATTTTTTTGCGTATTTACCTCATTTTGCAGTAAGGTAATCCTGATGTTGACTGTTACATTTATTTATGTGTACTTGAAAATTAATCTCAAGCATCATTCAGTGTGTGTTTATATTCTTATGTTTGTCCATTTATGTTTACATTACAATTCTAACTTGTAACTCTCTCTGAGGGTTTTCTTTTTTTTAAAGTTTTCTTCAACTTTTTTGATACTTTTTTGATACTTTTGATACAACTTTTTTGACTTTTTTGGTTAACGACAGACAATGTTGCAGCGATTGGTCCTGTGAGGCGATCATGTCCAAATAGATTTGAATTGATTAAAGAAACAGGAAGTGTTGCTGCAGCTCACAGACACCTGATTTAAATCCTCACCTGAAGAAAGAACAGTGATTTTGTCTTCATACCAAATACACACTAAATTTGTTTGGCCTCAGGATCATTTATTTACCAACATGAGTGATGTTGGTACTCCATTAGATGTAATCTGATCAAATTTTACAGTTACGTGATATTAAGTGTCATGTATATTGTGATTTGGCCCAGTCCAAATAAGATTTAAATTATTTGAGTAAGTTAAGTAAAGACATAACTTGTTTTTTTATTGCATTCGGGCTAAAACATCTATTATTTTAGTTGATAACTAAATACATGCACTATTTTAATTTTAAGTAAGCTTTCTGATTTTTCAGAAAGCTTATTATTAATAAAATTATTAATAATACATTGGCCAAAACAAGACATTTGAGAACAGCATCTTTACCATGTTTGAGAAACATTTTCTGAAAAGTTATGGACCAAACAATTACTCGATTAATCGAGAAAATAATCGGACAGATGAATCGATTAAGAAAATAGCTCTACTTTGCAGGTGATCTCATTGAGCATCAAATTCGTTTTGCATTTAATGTGAATGCACCTTTTGAAGTCATCAACAATCCAATTTCATTGCTCTAGCTACATCATTATACATTTGTTAGATGGTTAATTCTGAAACTTATGACTTTTGAGTTATACAGATTAATCATTCTGCTTTTTTTCCAGTAGTTTTTCTCACTTTCGTGCTGTTTTCCTTCAAATCTTACAGTGCAGGCAGCTGTTATGTTCCAGCTTTATTTAATTATTATCAGTCATATTTTGTCTACAGCTCCACTGATTTTGGCCCAGTGTATAAAGTGAGCTTAGAAGAAACACTGCTGTCCACACTGTGTGCTGAGCCACGGCTTGGCAGGAGTGTGAAAATCGAGAAGAGCTTCATTCAAAATGCCAGGCTCACAGATCACTAAAAGCTTTCCACTCAGGGATTTCTGGGGCTTTTATAGAGGCTTAGGAGGTAACAGTGCCAGCGGGGTGGGCACTGCCCAGGGACGCGTCGCTTCAAAGCACAGAAGCGTTTACAAAGTTGGAGGAAATGATTTAATAAGGAAATAATTTATTGTAATTGTAGTGACTGTAGATGGTGTTAATGCCAAATTGTACATCCACCAGTCACAGAATGGCAGACTTTACAAAATAAGAGTAAAACAGACTTAACTTTGGTCGTGGCTTTGTCGGAATGCAGAGGGAGAACGTTTCTAATCGTAGGCCAGACACTAATGGAGTGATGAGTGGTGGCAGGGACCACAGGTGCTTAAGATTCAGTATCCGACCTGTCCCAGGATCGAACCCTGAATCATCTCACCTTTCAGTTTCCACTGCAAGTTTGAGTGAGGGTTCCAAAGGGTCTACTGTAACACACTGTACTTCATAAACTGCCACTTCATATTAAAACAGAACTAAATCTTTTAAATAGTAAATAAAAGTTGTCATTACCTGTGGGCTCAGTGTATATCTGTGGGACCAGCTTTACTTAAAGGGCCTTAAGCAATTACACATCTGTAAGAAAAGAAAAGAAAAGGATGGATGGAGTTTAAAGTAGTCATTTCCTCTCCTCTGGACTTAGTGGACACCATTTAAATGAGACTAGTTATCAACACGAAAGCATTCTCTCGACTCTTCTTGCCTCCGTTCTCAAAACCACTGTGATGTTACGCCGACAAAGGGAGGTAAAGGTAAGGAGGAGATAAAGTACAGATGGACAGGGAAAATGAAACTTGGAGGGAAAGTGTTTGTGAAAGCCAACAAAGGGGAGTTGGCAGTGTTTCAAAAGTGCACGTGGCAGCTCAGGAGGATGAATCGCTTCAGGATTCATTTACATCAGGCCTGACAACTGCCTCTCATCTCCCCAAGAGTCG
The DNA here is from genome assembly GCF_019176455.1 of Solea senegalensis. Lineage (NCBI taxonomy): Eukaryota > Metazoa > Chordata > Actinopteri > Pleuronectiformes > Soleidae > Solea > Solea senegalensis. The sequence continues at coordinate 19,490,845 of NC_058027.1, forward strand.
CACAGCTCTCTGGCTTAGAGATTCCCGAAGAAGGTCCTTCTTCCTCTTTCTCACTCGCTTACACTTTCTTTTCTTTTTTTCTTCCTCCTGTCTCTTTTTTCCCCCCCTTATTCTCTCATGCGCTCTCTCTTGTGCTCTAAAGCGCTTGCCAGTCTTCAATCAGCCATCATGAAAGTGTCTGTCTGGGCGTCTTAACTATCCTCTGAGAGGCAGACACTTGTCTGCACCTACCTTCATCCCCTTAAGGCGTTTTGGGACTTGGACTTATTTCCCTCCTCACACCTTTTTAACTTCCCTAAAGAGCTGACAACAAGTGAGAGCGACAGGGCGAGATAAACATGAGGGAGAAAAAAAGAGACAGGGAGGAGGAGGAGGATGATGATGACGAGAGCAGCGAGTGGCTGTCTAAGAGGGACAAGAAGGTAAAGATGGTTATGAAAAATAGGTAGAGAGGGAGCAAATAAAGAGGAGGCTCAAAAATGGGGAAAAAACGGTGATGAACGAAATGACTTGGTGAAGGGGAGAGAGGACACGACAAAGAGGACCAGAGTGGAAGAGAAGCAAGGAAGAAGAAGGAGAGGGGGGACTCTTGTAAGACGTTTATCAGTCGTCCCACAGAGTGTTTCCCAAACACAGGATTTGGAGATGGGGTAAGGGGAGAGAGTGGGACAGGGCACATTAAAGTTTTTTTTGCTGGGGTAGGGGCCTCTTATGGAAGTATATCTTTCTTTTTTGCCCGAGTTTGATGTTACAGGGAGCTTCCTCCCACTTTGACGGCGTTGTCTGCTTTGCAGTTTTTAATATTCATGCGGTAGATCGGTAACAGCGAGCCGAGTGGAGGTTTTTTGGTCAAACAGAAAGCTAATTTGCGGCTGAGGCGCTTTAGCCCGAGGCTCTTTCTGCTACTGGGGAAATGAGCTGGAAGATTAGCTGTATGTATAATTCAGACACACATGGTCACACACTGGCATGCATAGTGTGTGCATACATTTTTATAACAAGATGCAGATATGGACATGCAGAGCAGGTGGCTGAGAGTAAACTACGGCTTGGTCGTCTTCGCTGCTGCATCGCTGCGCCCCCATGAGACTTGGGCTCATGATGAAACGTAGGCCGTTAATATAAATCCGGTGTTGTCTCATGTCAAATTTGATTTAAAAATTTGATAATGCGTTTTTTGTCTTCCTTCAAAATTCTTTTCTTAATCCAAAGAAAATCTTACTTCTTCCTCACATTCATGCTACTAAAAGGCACAGAAAAGTAATTTAATGTCAAGCTTATTCTATAAACTATATTAGGCAGGATCACTACAAAAATTGTGAATTTTTTCATCTCGTCTCCACGTCAACTAAGAGTCCTGAGCATGGATTCATGCTACTTGTGAGGCCCAATTCAATCCTTACATCTCTAAAATGCTGTATTTGATGGTCTGTGATGCTGACATGTGTTATATTGCGACTCAATTTAAGACTTTTTGTATTTGTTGCCAATACCTAAAGAGCGACCTTTCCTTTGTAGGACATGTAGCTGCGTCAACTTAGTAGAACAGCCAATAGAATCACCCTCTCTCACAGTCACAGTCATGTGTTCTATTATGGTCCAGATTTCTGCACATCTAGAAAAAAGAGCCTACATAGGCTATAGTTTTTACTCACAGTAAAACAGTAAAACTTTTGACTGACTTCCAGGTCCACGACAGACGTGTCAGTCTTTTCCTGAATGGGCTGGAGGAGGATGGGACACCGTTTGGCACACAATCTCTGAGCGCCAGACTCTTTGACATCATCGAGGATGGAGCCATGTGGGTGGGACTAAGCTCTAACGGTAAAGTCCTATTTTTTTTTCTACACAAAATGTATAAACCTTTGTTTATGAACATGAGGTGATATAAATCAGGTCGGATCTTCCAAAAAATGTATCTATTCTGGTTTAAATGGTTTCAAAATGCTGGTTGCCACCTCTTATTCAATTTTCAGTTTCATGTTTCTAATCACACTTAAAAATGCAGCAAAACCCTTCAACATTGACCCAGAAATTTGCTCAACATCAACCATCCTCAACAGGAACCAGTGTCTGTTTTGTTTTTCCTCCAATTGAAGAAAAATTTGCTTCTAATTTATTATGTCTGTATATCTTAGTATGGTGTCAATGGCTCCTCCGTCTTTATTTTTCCTCCCAGCCTTTTATTCCCGTTCAGCTACACATCTGTGATTGATTGGCGGTGCCTGGGAGCCGTCTCAGAGTCAATAGCAGAGAAATTGAGAGAAAAATGATATCCGTTCATCTCCTGTGTGATAAACGAGTGTTTTTCTTCTCGTTTATCAGGCATTGATCTCTAGTTCACCGCAGGTAGCATCTGATCAGCTGAAGATCACATCAGAGGGCATGATCAATACAAATGATCGGCTCAGGGGAGAGCTTGTGGCTGTGTGTTTGTGTGTGTGTGTGTGTGTGTGTGTGGAGGGGGGGTTTGAAACTGGGGATGTGTCTGGAATTCTGATCAGTGGATTGATTATGCGAATGCTGATCAGATGTATTGATTCACAACTACATCTGTTTTTGGAGGGCTCCCTGTTGACTGAAAACAGTGTGTATGAGAAGCACAATGAGAAGATCACCAAATGTAATTTTTCATTATTTTATTTCTTTCCTATTTGCTGAAGATTTTCCTCACGCACCAATAGCGATCAATAACTGATCTTTTTAAGAAGCTGTTGTCTGTACTATAATCAAAAAATGTAACAATTTCATTCAGAAAATAGGAGAGAGGGGGTTGATTGCAAAACATGGCATACACATCTTTATTTTAATTTGACCATTTGTATCGTATGGAGCTCCGGTAGCTGACATCACACAACCAAGGTAATGCTCCTTGGCAGGATAAAAATAATAATACCTTTCATTTATAAAGTGCTTTTCATTAACTCAAAGCCTTGAGGAGTGATTTGAATGAGGAAAGGTCAGAACAGTCACCTATGGGTTGGGGTAGTGAGTTCCAGAGGGAGGGGGCTGCAATGGAGAAGGCTCTGTCTCCCCAGCTTTTGTGCTTGGTCCCTGGGTGGTGGCTGTAGTAGGTTGGTGTCTGAGGACCAGAGGCCGCGGGACAGTGTGTACGGGTGGAGAAGTTCTCTGAGATGAGAGAGGGTCTGGTTATAGAGGACTTTGAAGGAGAGGAGTAAGACTTTGAACTGGATATGTTGTGGGATGGGAAGCCCCAGTGACTATGCTGTTCACCTCTATAGATCTATAAATCAGGCAATATGTCCCAACTTGTCTCTTCGCCAGTCTGTATCATCATGAAAGTGAAGATTGTAGATGCCAAAACCGTCAGAGACAGGCTAACTGGAGAGCATTTTACCGGACCCCTGCAGAATCAGAGATTCAGTTCTCTCTGTAAATGCTGGACTCAGTCTAAGTGACATACAAGTCTGTGCAGCAATTATTTACACGACACTGTCAGTTGCTAATGCTCATGTGATGCTCATGCATGACACTTACCACTTGTCTAGTGACAACAACACTATTTTTAGCCGTGAATCACAAAGCCACATTGCTTCCATTTGTTTCCATCCAGGCTCTTGTAAACTTTCAGTGACTCTCTGGAGTAAGATGAAGGGAACTTAATCAGGAAGTTGAAGATGTCAGGTATACTGCGGTTCCGCAATAATGTCCGGCTGTTTCCAAACATGCCGGGGGCATGATAAGTATCAGATATATTCACTCTGTCAAGCTTTATGAAATATCGATGGATTTAAAATGTACAGTGAACTCTGGCAGGTTGGATCCAGCACCAGTCCTGTTTATTTTTGCATGGGGAGACGTCACGTCAGGGACTCCAATACATTCACACTTAATTAATGGATTTAATGTGTTTTCGGTTTCAATTCATTGGCATTCCACACAAAAAAAAAGACGAAAGGGAAAATCCTTCTCTGCGTTTAACCCATCCTCTACTAGACACCTTCCTAGAATTAGGAATGAGAGCAACAGGCCTGGTGGGGACTCTAACTGGCACCCCTCTGGTTACAAGCCAAGTTCCCTTTCCACTTGGCCATGGGCTGCATGTAGTTTGCCTGGGTTTAATAAAATTTAAGATATATAACCTGTTTTATTAAAATACAGTTGCTGTTGCATCAGTAATAATAATTAATCACCTTTAGATAATTCAGGAATGGAATCTATTTTACAACTTCAAGGAAATGGTAAAATCCTCATGGGGACAAAAAAAAATTCAAATACAAAGCCTGATCCTGTGGTGTCATGAGTTTAAATAACATAAAAACAAAGAGGATGAATTTGAGAGGGATGGTTGAAACACAGAGAAAAGACAGAGACCTACAGAGAGAAGAGAGAATTAAGGCTTATACCTTGCATCATCCCTGTAACAATAGAGAGAGTGCTTTTCAGAGGAAGGCATAATCCCATTTCCACACGCTAAAGAAATCCTGAGCCAAAGCCCGAGGCTGCACAGCCACACACTTTTCCAACACACTCAGATCCCATAACACTCACTCGCTCACTCATGTGCTGTTTTACACACTCAAAAACCCCCAAACACACACACACACTGTAGTTGGCCCAAACATTAGAAAAGCCTCTCTCAGATGCAAAAACATTTTTTTTTACACACGCAGGAAAGCTGAAGACACATATGCACACAAAGGTAGACATGGCACCGGTTCTGTCCATGTTTCAAATACTTTGGACCACCGTCTTTGTGGGTGTCTCTTATTTGGGTTTGCGTCTCACACAGTCACATGCTGTATATGTGGTCCTATAATGAGATTCCTTGGTTCATGCATGTGTTATGGGGACACTCTTTAGTCACAGTGTTTTGCAGTCTCCTAGAGTGGGACTCGCTTAGTGCCACTCTAGGAGAAGTTACATTTTTAACTTCACTGAAATTTGCATTGCCAACCACTGATTCGTCTGCACCAGACCACCATGTAACACAAACTTACTTGTGAAGGCAGCAGTAGACGACAGCTCCTGTGTTCTGTGAGGTTCAAATGCAATTTCTGTGGACTCCATGGCATGAGAGAATGAGTTATACGCAATTACACAAATTTTCTGTATCCTGACTGCTCGCCTACTTCTCTACACCGGGAGCGTACCCACAGTCACCTGTATGAAACATATTGACTGAGTACTTCAGAAGTCTTTTACTTTTACTTTCTTCTTTTCTAAATTTAAAGTAAGTTCAAACAGTTGGTGAATACAAGATATTCCGACATTATCCTCGAAGCTCCTTAGCTTTACGGTTTTTAAACTGGTTAAAATTTTCCAGTAAAGGAGAGAAAAATAATTGTGGTTTATACCTTGTTATCCCGGGACAAGCCTATTTTGTCTTGGTCTTAAATGAAGCCCTTTCAAATCTTTTTAGAGGATCAAAGCAACAGATTCTCATCAGCTTCTTCTTTCTTTTTTTTTTCCCCGCATGAACTCTGTCATTTTAAGCACCCGTGAGTAGCCTCACTTAGCCGGTGTCAAGAAACTGATAAGATAATCTACTAAATACTGTGAAATCCTCTCGCTCACTTTCTTCGAGTAAAACCCATTAACACATTCTTGATGCCCCCCCCCCCTCTTTTTCCATCTCTCCAGGCTCCAATCAGTTTATTGGGTGGATGCAGGACTTTAGATTTTATCCTGCCACTCTGACCAACAGGTGAGTTGGATGGACTGAGACAGAGTAACATGTAATGAGCAGCATTCTGCAGAGAACAAGGGGGTGTATCACTGAATGACCAAAGGGAACGAATACTGTGAATGACGAGGTTTATTTGGAAGATGGAAGGTGAACCGTGATTTACACAGCCAGAGCAGAGGAAGTCAAACTTCTAAATTAAAGCAATAAGGAGACGAGAGCAATATGGAGTGACGAAACAAAAGGATAGTGAGAGGGAAGAGGAGTAATCCTTGCATCTGGTGATCCATACTGCTTCCAGAGGACTCTCCTGAGAACTCAATACGAGGCAATTAGTGTTTATTTTCTAGTCATGTAGTGCACACAATAAGGACTTGGAGCTTACACGTTTGTCTAATCAAGATTGGGGTTAGACAGAATGAGTGATTGATGCCTTTAATATTTTTACACTTGTAACTCTCACTGCACAGATGAGACTAAGAAGGATGTCTCATAAAAAATTATTCAAGGTTTAAAGCTGGGGTATGCGGGATCACCAGGAAAAACAGCTGATTGTTGAGTTTCATCCCCAGGTCGGGTCATAAAAATACTAACGCTTTAGGATGTGATGAGCAAGGACAGAGGACATGCACAAGTTTAGTTCTCTCTCAAATCACTTGATCTGCATTATAAAACACGCTCAAAGGTTATTAATATAATTATGGAATTATTTATCTTTAACGTCACCTCCTGCTTTATCTTCTCTAAACATGGCGTCGTTTCAAGAAATGCCTTCATCAACACTGTTTGAAATAAAGCGTTATTTGCATTCAAATGTATACAAGCACAAAGACAAGCCAGGGTGACTAAGGAAAGATAATAAAATTAATCATTAACCCAATAGACCAAACAAACTCCTAACACACGTGACAACAAATGCAAGAGCAAGAGAGCCGGGGCTATGTTGTGATCATTTTCCAAAAATAGCATTTTATGGCTCTCAAAATGCCGGTTCTGCGTGGGTAAAAATGGCAAAAAACGCCACAAACGTTTGCAGATAATACACAAGTGTGTTTTTGTTTTGTTTAAACAGGGAAGTAGTGGAGTTGTATTCAGGAGTCCTGCCTGAACTTCATGCCCAGCCAGAGTGTCGCTGTCCTCCCAGTCACCCCCGGGTTCACCCTTTAGTTGAGAGGTACAGTATGACATGGATGACATATGCAGTATGTTATGTTTATTGAACGTATTGGGTTTGCATTTTGGTCACTTACTCCTTCAACTAAAAAATGTACAAAAACTTGCAGACTTGCATAATTTGTTGAAAAACCAGTTTGATCACAGTTGTATTCATTTGAAGTGTTTGTTTGTTGTATACTGTGCCTAAAATATGTCACTGTTCCCCAGGTATTGCATTCCTAACGCTGTTGAGGACACCACCAATGACCGAGTGTTGAGACTGAACCTCAATGCTCATGCACTCAGTTATGTCAATGATCAGGACATGGGCACGGCGTGGCTTTCTAAGGTCATGACAACACAGGAACTGGATGAAGGAGTCACAGTTACTGTAGATTTGGCCAATGGACAATACCAGGTAATATTCTTTCCTTCTTTGCTGCTCTAATAACAATATATGAAGTGACAAAGGATTCATATGTGGAAGTATAGTATTATCTTGGTTAAACTAATAGACTATAAAGTCATACTCACTGATGCTCAATCAGTAACAGAGGTATTTGAAATAATGGTGTCATATCTAATTTATTCTTATTTATTATTTAGATGGCGAAACATTATCCGTTGCAGGTCTTGAGCCAATGTCTATATTATTATGATTGTCTAAATTGTGCATCTGCTCACTTCTCATTGTGAAATGAAGTGCTGCAAATAGCAATTATTTTCTTAATCTGTTGATTATTTTCTCAATTAATTGATTAGTTATTTGGTCCCTAAAATGTATTTCCCAGACCTTGAAATGTCTTGTTTTGTCCACAAACCAAAATCGTCTTTGTTATATAGCAAAGAAACTAGAATTTGATCTTATCCAAGAAGCTAATCAGATTAGTAATCGCTTAATTGTTGAAATTTAGTGGAGAATTTAGTTTAACTACAAATACATCACCATATCCATCTGCCTGTACCTGTGTTTGCTGCAGACAGTAGTTTCATCTCTCCAGAGTTAGTTAGAGAGAGAGAGAGAGGGAGGGAGAGATTGCTGGATTTGGGCATCGTCGACACTGAGGTTGTCAAAAGACTCATCCCTGTCCTCTCTGAAGTCTGTGTGTGAGCATGGGCAGGATTTTGGGAGATGTCCTGACGAAGTCACTCAACTCGCCAGATAAAAGCCCACTGTGTGTGTGAGAGCAGTGCCGGTGGCTTAATGCACTCCCTGCTGTGTAACCCACTGTCCCAGACGGCACTGTAGTGGGACAGATAACACTTAGCACACACTCAGTATGTTTCCATGCACACTTAAGTTGAGCTATGGTTGTTTGTAGCTCACACGCACATGATTTGTATGAATTGTCTGTGTTTTTGTGTGTTTGTTATGTGAGGGATACATTTTCAACAAAACTATATATTACACTTTTTGGTTATTCATACACCAGATTAGCACATTTGCAAAGCAAATTTTGATCAGCACTTTTTTGCAGTGTTAAAAAAAGTCTTGTTTCACACACATTTCCTGCTGACTTGTACTGTACCTTTGTCTTCTCCAGGTTTTCTATGTCATAGTTAAGTTTGCAGGCCTCCTGCCTGAATCAGTTCTCATCCAAAGGCGGAGGATTGACCTCACAGAGCCTGAAAATGAAAGCACCAAAGAACAACCCTGGTTAGACTGGCAATACATGGCCAGAAACTGCAGTGTGTTTGAGATGAGGAACAACAGCCCCTTACTGACGCCAGACTCAGTCAACTGTCTGCAGCTACCCAGGTTGGTAAGATGTGTGAATGCAGTAAAGGGGTAAAAAGTGACTTTCCTTACATTTTGTTTTCATATTCAACGTCTGGCAAGTTCTGTGGTTGATTACTCAAACTCTGTGGACTTAAAGTGCTGATGTACGGTGGCCCGGAAGTGTAAGCCATTATTACAAAACGTGAAAGACCTTTACAAGTCCCCAAACAAATTTACAAAAGCCACAGTCCTTATGTGACGGTACGAATTTTAGATACTTTATTAATCCCCTTAGGGAAATTATTCTCTGCATTTTGACCCATCCTAGAATTAGGAGCAATGACTGCCACACTGAGTAGCACCTGGGGAGCATTGGTGGTTGGGTACCTTGCTCAGGGGTACCCCAGCCCTTTTTTTTGGCCGGGTGGGGATTTGAACCGGCGACCCTCTGGTTACAAGTCAAGTTCCCTAACATACAAACTGCCAAGATGAGGCTTGTGGAATGACATTAAAACATTCAGTTATATTTTATAGAATTAAATAAAACAGTGAATGTTATGCAAAAGTTGATCTTTGATCTTTGCTTTTATTTTAAAAGCCAGGTTGAAAGGAAGTGGTGCCTTATAAGACTGGCAGATTGATTCTTGTGTATGCAGAAAAAAATCGTCCGGTCAACTCGCAGAACAGTATCAGTGAAATTTGTTTTCAAAAATGTAAATTTTGGCCCATGGCCAAGAGGAAAGGAATTGGACTTGTGTCCAGAAAGTCGCTGGTTCAAGGGCTGGGGTGCCCCTGAGCACCCAATCCCCCATTTCCCCCATGCAGTTTGCGTATGACCACCACTGGTGTGTAATAAGGATGGGTTAAATGCAGAGATTAAATTAACTATCACTTATTGGTGTGTGTACAAAATGACTAATTCATTCATTCATTCATTTCCTTTCTGTGAGAATTGTGTTTCACATTTTGTTTTTCGGAAATATGAATTTGTCTCAAGCTTCATAAAAGTGTTATACTGTGTATATATACAGTAGTAAAATAAGTACCGTATAAGAGAAACAAGTCAAAAGATATAGTTCAACCATCATAACCATTAGCACACATCACACACACACACACACACACACACACACACACACACACACACACACATATTCTCTCATTAATGCAGTAACCACCTGCAGCGTTGCCTTGGCTCATGACCGCAAACATGACGGCAATTGGCACCAGAAATGGATCTGGAATATAAACACACACACACACAAACACAATCTCACACACTAAATCCTGGCATCACTGCTCGTATCAAGGCTTAGGTTGGCACTAGATAGTATAGGTATGAATAGATCACAGATAATTAAGTCACCGCTTTCATTTGTCATTTGACTGACAAATGATATCACACACATCCGTTCCCTGGCACAGTTATAAGTGTTAGTTAAATTGGCATGAAGAGCAATAGAAGCTGACACTGGCAACACAATAAAACACTCCGTGACATAAGCAGTTGATAATTGTGCTGCTTTTTTTTCCATCATTGGAAAATTAATTAAGTCCTGAAAGAACAGCTCCGTGATTCCATGTGAATCACAGTTTTACTGTTTGTGATTTTTAATCCTTTCAATGCTGCAGAAAAAACCCCAACCTTGAATATATTTGTTGCTGTACTTGCCTTATTAATTTAATGCTAATAGTTAGTTAATTTATGGTCAGTTTTGATGTGCAGGGTTATGTTCTGTACAGTAGCCTGGACACTACTTAAATTGTGAAGCTGTGAAATTGTTATCTAATAATGATTTATTAGCTGTGAATAAACCACAACATTTTTTAAAAGTCATGTCATTGGAAACTCATTTTAAATATTAAGAGCCTAAATTCTGAGATCAGAATTCTGACTTTTGCTCAGAATTTCAACTTAAATCTCAAATTCTTATTTAAATCTCAAAATTCTGAGGGAAAAAAGGTAATTGTGAAAGTCAGAATTCTGACTTTAAGGGAATAACTTTGATCTCAGAATTCTGCCTTTTCACAGAATTCTGGCATTTTTATTTTTCAAATTTTGTTCCCAAAAAACAATTTCACAGTCCTCTTTCGTAGGAAGTGGAACATTATGATTGTACTTTGGTTTAATTTTGTCTTATGGAATGTAGTTATTTCTCACCACCAAACAAACATTAAGTTCTATTAGAGATAAATAAGTGATAATTTATGTTTTTTGTTCACACTAATTTGGTTCAATATGTGTTCATGGTCCTTGTTTTGCAGTGACGTGCCCTTCTCAGGTGGAAACGTCACATTCAGCCTGTTGACCCCGCAGCCAAACCTGAGACCGGGCTATAATGACTTCTACAACACCCCCGCCCTGCAGAACATGGTACAGGCCACCCAGGTCAGGATACACCTGAGTGGACAGTACCACACCAGAGGAGCTGCTGTGAATCAGCGACACAGATACTATGCCGTCAGTGAGCTCACCATCAGTGGCAGGTAAGCAGTGTCAAAACATGTTTCATCACAACATTAATAACACTGGTTATTTTTCATTGTAATTGTCACATTTGCTTTATAAATACTGTAGGAAAATACTGGTCCAGGCGAGGTTTAGGCTTTGGTACTGGATTGTACGTATCCAAAATACCCTCGCGTCACGTGTCAAAGCGCTGTGATTGGCTAAAAGAAACGGTTGATTCTGGTTTCACTGTCGCTTCGTTATAAATGTGTGATCACAGTTCGACATGCAGAAAAACATTTTGACACAGACTGTTGAGCTTCAGCCGAGCTTTCTGAGTAATTGTGAACACATATCTTCATTAGACTGACAGAGTGACTGTTTTGTATGACTGAGGTAATTATGGGATTATGCAGGAGGCAATCATCTCTAACTCTTTCTCCCCCTCCCTCTAAGCTGTTTTAATTAGCAGCTTGTTACAGTGAAGTAGGAGAAGTGGAGATTTAGAGCTGCTCAAATCTCGTCTGTGCATCCCTCGTCCCTCCTTCTCCTCCATTACGCATCGATCTGCTCCTCTTAATTCTTAATAAAGCGTGTAAACAGGCAAAATGGCATGAGAAAATAGTAATAATAACTGGAGCATGTGTGCTTTTGTGTACCTCCCCGTGTCCTGTGTGTTACAACAAAGTTATTATCTACAACAGATTTACTACGGTTTTTATACAGAATATAATAATAATTGCTGAACCTGTGCTGGACTTTAAAAATGTCCAAAAACAATATATCAGCGGCCCTCTACCACCCAATTATCAGTTTCATCGTGATGATGTAAATAAAAAAATTACATTATTAATGTGGCACATCCAGTTTAGAAGGCTGTATTTCATTATTGTTGCCGTTAGAGTCGACGTAATTATTATTTATTACGTATCGTTAAAAGAACATGAAGATAGTTAAACCAAATGATTTAATTACAAAAAGTCCCTTAATGGAACATTACATTAAGGAACATGTCATTAAGGCAAAAAAGAAAAAAATGCCTCTGGTGCCTCACATAGGATTACAACACCACAGTTTGTTTATTTATTCATTTATTTACTTCAGTCTGGTCTAATATTTGATCCAAATGTTAATTTGGACTCAAAAAGTAACAAGAATAGATTTTGGGGGTTGAAGGTCAAAAACCAAGAAGGCCACAACCTTGTGTTTTAATGAATATCATATATTAAGAAGACCTGCAATAAATTATATTACATCTGCACATGCTATAACTTTGGTATAGGGCTACAACAATTAATCGATTGATTGATTGATTGATTAATATTCAATTACTAAATTAATCTCCAACTATTTTGATTATTGATTTCAATCTATTTGAATTCAGTTCAATAAAATCAAGAATTTTCAGCTCCTTTAATATTAAAATATTGTTTTTGTGTCCCTTTTTTGCAGGTTTTAGAAACATTATTCACAATTCTTGGGGGAAATTTATAGACCAAACTACGAATTGATTTATTGAGAAAGTAATCAAAAAGATGAGTTGAAAAACAAATGGAATAATAATCAACGGCAGTGGAATCTTTTTTTTTTTTTTTTTACTTAAGTTAAGTCAAAAGTCTCTGTTGATGGTGCCATTTTCTGCTTCTTTAGTCTTAAAAATGCACTTACTTCTAATTTTGTGTGTCATTACTTTGTACTAATGAACTTGATGATGGTTGAGCAAAATTGAATTACAATGCAATTGCAATCTCATAATCACTACTTTCACAAAATAAATCAAATACAAAAATACTTATTACATAAAAAAATAATAATGATAAAACTGGTTGGATTTCATTTAGATTTGATCAATCCAGTGTTTCGTGTAAGAGAAAGAGAACACGAGGTGAACGGATATACAGAGGGAAGAAGGAAAGAGAGAAAGCAACTGAATATGTGAATGAATAATTAAATGACTGACGTGTGTGAGTGTGTGTGCATATGTGTGTGTGTGAATTTCCTAATGACACCACTGCTGCTCCGTGCATTTCAGACCCAAACTGAAACATTTCTATGAGTCATTCTTGTTTTATTCTCACTCTTCTCCTCTTTCTCTTTCCCCCTCATGTGGCCAGATGTGAGTGTCACGGCCATGCAGATCACTGTGACACCAGCGTTGCACCTTACCGCTGCCTGTGTCTGCCGGAGAGCCACACAGAGGGAAACAATGTGAGTAGCAAGCATGTGATCACAAGAACACGTCAGACAAGTGGCTGTATGGTGTAAATAAACTCCAGTCGGGGCGATGATATACTGCACTGCATGTTATAAGTGAAAGACTTGCATCATTTTTGCACACATTTTCCAGCTCCTAACATTCATGACTCCCATGATGATTGTATCACTTATTCTTTACGCCAAAGATGGACACTTGCTGTAAAAATGTGTAGCATGTAGAGCAGGTGATTCGATCACATTGGAGACACGTGTGACCCGACCGATACTTAGAGCTGTCCGGTTGTGATCAGATGAATTGATATCAGGTCTGAGCGGCAACACAAGCAAATACACCTCATTGTATGGCATTCCCTCGTACCAGTACCTAAACTATAACATCACACGTAACCGCTTTAACCTCAACTTGACCCCTAAACCCTTTACATTATTACTTTATTAATTGGATCCCTATGAGCTGCCACTCATGGCACTGTTCCATCCACTGGCACAGCGCGACTCGGCACGTTTGCTTTGCTTTTCCGTTAGAGTTACTTTTTTAGTACCTGCTCTGGCGAGGTTTCAAGCGAGCAGAGCCGACACTATGCGTGACGTCGTCAGACTGCCGGCCACTGAGTCGGAGTGCGGTCACTGGAAGAGTCATGAGCAAGACTTCCGACACAAGAATCCAACCAAACAATGCCGAACTGTAGATCAGTTAAAAAGACTTAAAAGACTTAAAATGTCTAAAATCTCAATATTTAACAGAGGAGGAGTCTGGTGTACTGCGAGAGAACTACTGAAAGCCTGCAATCTCGAGTAGCGAGTCACGATCCCTGCCTCTGTATTTCAGTCCAGTGACTGGGTCTAAATATGAGTCTAAATAAACCGTGCCCGTGCCGAGGCGAGGCGTGCCGGGACTATGTAGTGGAAAAGTGCCAAAAGGTTACAGCTACTCTCTGCAGACATGGAAAATAAACATATATGTACTTAAATACTCTAAATAGTCTGTTAATCTATGTTTCTACTTATTTTATTTAAAACAACCATCTTTTCCAGTCATTTTCAAGCTTCCCAATCGTGCTCCATATTATCGCAGGATCAAATGGAGAGGAATCATTGGAATATTCCAGTGTTTTATTGAATCCAATTTCCCTGCCCAGCACTGACGCATCGTGCCCTTGACTATTTTTCACCAAACAGGATTTTACAAGGAATCTGATGAAGTATTTTATACTTTTTTTTATGCATCTTCAGTGCTTAGCTGTAGGCAACTGGACTTGCTTGAACTGGATGAATGAGAACCCTTTGCAGACAATTTTTTTTATGCACTTCTTGTCTCTGTGTCCCTGGAGACACTGCCTTAAATGTGTCCCATTTAACAATAACCTCACATGAAACCTTTTAGATGGTCAAAATTGTCCTTACAACAGCCAAAAGCCCTCAGTTGATGTTTTTGAACAATGCATTTCTCACACACATTCAAAGTAATATGACAGTGTATCATAAACGCCATAAATCCAGACTAATGCCTAAAAAAAATACTCTCTATTTTTCTTCTTTAATCTGAACATCTGTATTTGTCTTTTTTTAAACGCCACTGTTCCCCCTCCCTGTCTCCAGGTCCCCGTCCCGCCTTCATCCTTTCTCTTTGTTGATCACCGCTTCTTTCACACTCTCTCTCCATCTCGTGCTCTTTCTTCCTCTCGTGGGTCTCCGTTTAAATAATGTCTCAAATCGACTAGAACAATGACAATCCCTCAGCATGCATCTCTAATCAGCTCTTTTTCTCTCTCTCTCTCTCTTTCACGCTCTCTGTTTGTCTTTCGCTTCATTTCACTCAGCAGTTTTTCAACCCCCCCCCGAATCTTTATTTCCCCTCTCTCTTAGTCTTTAATTCATCCCTGTTTGTCTCTGCTTCTCATGCTTCTTCCCTCATTTCATACACACTTACTGTCTTTGTGAGCCGGTCTCTCTTTTGTTTCAGAGCGAGATGCGTGCATGTAGTTGAGTGCAGTTCCATTCATGTTTCATATAAATTAAGACCCCAGTGTTTAAAAGAGAGTGTCTCTGCAGAGATTTCTGTGTGCACGGCACTTTTATTCCAAACCTGTCCCTGCCGTCACTCTGAGTGAATATTCAGGACCTTTCCCTCTGTCTCCATAATATTGGAGCATAAAAGGCTGTGTGGAATATTAGCGTTAAATATTGCATGCGTTCTGTTGACTCGGATCGGCCCGGCGCCGTGACGGATGTTGTACTAATCTGCAGAATTTCCACAGTGACATTAAAGTGACAGAAATGCTCAGACATGTGTCAAGATGATCAACGGGGCCTTGGAAGACGCACACACTTAAATTTCTCTCTCGCACACAGACACACGTGCGGGGGGGGGGAGGCACAGACGCTTCCCCACTTTCTCACTCTGTCTTTTGATTCTTTCTTATGTGCACTCTGTGTCACACTTGATCTTTTATCCTGTCACTCTGTCTCTTTGCATCTCTCCACATCTGATGAATTCAGCCGCGTCTGAGAGATAGATCGCATATTGTACGTCGAATCATGTGCTTTTATTTCCTGTTGTGTAGCGTCAGATTAATAATTTCCTGGGATTAAATGCTGTGTGATGTCAGTTTTTACATAAAAGTAAATCATAGAAATATGCAAAAAAAAAAAAGAACCATTGTTTCAACTGTTTCTCAGTCTGAAATGTAAGACATGTGAAGGAGTTGCATCAGGCTGTTTTTAAGTTCTGTGTATGTGTGTGTGTCTTTCTATGGATGGGAGGACATTTTAGTCGTCTCATCTTCACAACTTCAAAGCACCTTTTTTTTTTTAGTAAAATGATCGTCGCTTGATACTCGGCCTGCATTTTCCTGGTTGATTTCCTCCTTATTTGCATTGTGCTTAATATTTATAGTTAAAGTGGTTCAAAATCCACCCCCGAATTATTTGCAACAAAAAAAAATCACTTTTTCATGTTGCTGATAGTGTACAAAGTCCTTGAACCCTTTAAAACTGAGTGTATTGCTGACAACACGTCTGCACAAGCGCACTTTGCATTACTGTTGTTACGCAAAGTTCGGACAAATTCCATTGCGGTCATTTTACGCACTGTTTCAGGAAGCCCGAGAATCAGCGTCTTTGTCGCCAGAGTGGGAAGAACACCTGTACATAGTTTACATGTTTTGGCCTGTTTTTGAACATTGACAGACAGAGAAACTCAAAAATGTTATCGTAAATATGTTTTATGCTATATAAATTTTATACTATATAAATTGTTAAAACAGTATTTTAACATGCAGTAAATTGTAAATAACTGCCCAATATTGGATGTTATTCTGGAAAAATGGACAAAAGCACTTAGTTACGTTCTCTCGTCCTTTTATGGTTAAAATAAGCAAATAAAAGTCAGTGTTAGGTGTTAAACGGTTGAAACTTTTTTATTTAGGTTTTGTTTAGAAATTACCTCTACAGACACAGAAATATAGAGAATGTGAAGGTTTTTGCAAACCTTTTAAAATTCTAACTCAGGCGCGTATTGGGGTTTTTGATTAGGGAAAGGGGCAGTTGTTGATGGTTAAGGACAAAGTGAGTGCTAGGGATAAAAGTGTCCTCAAATCGTATAAAATCTAAAATCGCATTAAACTGAGTTAGATTTATTATTATATCAGAGGGATGAAATGTGTCCGTTTTTTAGTTTGCTGTGCTGTATATATAAAATGTGCAGTGTCTGTCCACTGTGTTTGTTTGCATCTGTGTCTGTGTGGGTGATAGATACTGATGGCTCGTGACGTTAAGTAGAATTTCCCAGCATCTCTGTCTCTCTCTGCTGAAGTTTGCCACAACAGCAGAATTTCACCTATGCCGAGGTTAACCGGGTTAACTTCAGAAACACATAACTCAGGCTTGCACACACACACACACACAAACACAAACACGGTCACGCACACACACATGCACACACCCGTGGCACGACCTTTCCAGTGAGAGCGTGAAATTGGTCATGGCATTTAGGATAAGATGCGTTGCCCCAGCAGATTAACACACACACACACACACACACACAATGCTTGTGACATACCATCTGAATGTCCACATATCCATTATAGTAGCAGCAGCCTCACTCAGCAGATTTTGTTGAAGATGTTCTCCTTTCTTCTGGTTTTAAAGCCCACACACACACACACACATATTTTTTTGCATTATAATACATTTGTAAACAATGGTTACTAACATTGATCCTCAATCATCCATTGCTGTCATTTTGTTGTTTTTTTCTTTAGAAATGGCTTAAGAAAACATGAATGATGAAACATTATAATATTATACAATTGTAAATTATAAAAAAACATAATAACTGATCATTTTGCACAAGTGTGTCAGTAATTAGATGTACTTTAGTTTACCACACTTAATTTTCGCACTTAATCTGCAAGTGGATTTTGATAAGGAATATTTTCTGTGTGTCTTGCAGTTTGCTGGATAAACTATTAAGTCAGTAAGACTGGAAAGATGGCAATATAGGGCAACACTTGAAATTACACGAGAGGTCCCTCAACATTCAGTGCGTTTACGTGCATGTTAAAAGTCCGATTCATAGTCCGATTACTCCTGCATGTATACGCTTAGTCGGACTAATAGGAGAGGACGTATAAACTGCCGTGGCGACGACGTCTTTTTTCAGGCAACACAGCAACCACAAGAGCCATGCTCGATCGAATTTGCAAGATTAACAGCAGGTACGAAACATACGGAACCACAGCACGATCCATCTCACTGCCACTGTTTGTGTTTTTGTGACGTAAAAGGTCAACAGGAAACTGATTCAATACGCACTAGCTTTTATAGAGAGATACAGTGCCACCTACGGAGGCGGAGTCAGAAGTACACGGCTAATAAATAGATTTTCTCCTCATCTTTGCAGTAGTTAACTTTACTTTAGTCCACAAATTAGTATTTTTTCTGCAGGTTTTACTCATTTCCTGGCCACAAATTAGAGTTTCTTACAGTGTCATGGATCTGTGTGATGTTAATATTTTCATTTCCTTTGTGTTTTCTATTACTTCTCTGATTTATACACACATTTGCTTATTCTCTTTCAAGCCTATTCAGCATACTACTTTTAAACCTGCATTATAAATAAACTTTGACTAGACCTGAGTGTATTGGATAGGATGTGAAGAAGACTTCAACAAATACGATGAAGTGTTACAGACCGGAGCTTTAAGTATGTGCCGTTCCTTTTAGCTGCTGGTTCTGATTGAGTGCCATCAATCCCCTTTTGTATGAAGAGGAGAATGAATGTGTGCACTCTTCTTTTAACTCCCGAACACCAGTCCCTCGACTAATTAGCAAGCTCCAAGAGAGGGAAGGTAACGCAGCTTGAATGAAAAGAAAGGAGAAGAAAGGGAAAAAAAAACATTTTTCTTTCATTTGGTATGGTAATATTTCCTGCTCACATACTCATCGTGGCTATGAGAACAAGTAACCAGGGGATAGTAAAGACGGCGGGAGTCAAGTAAGCGAGGGGAGAGTTGGGAAAGTGGGTGAGATTGTACAAAGCGATTGTAGCTTTAATAAGTGAAACCTTCGGCGACACAGAGCTGCAACGAGACGGACGGGCAGCTGGAAAAGCAGATGGGCAGCAGGGTCAAAGAAACAGGGAGGCAGTCATAACTTGAGGCCAAACCGCCACGTTCAACAGGAACAATTAAACCATTACATGTTCTGAGAAGCTGTACTTGTTTTTGTAGCCTTCTGAAGTCAAATGACGTACAAATCTGTCTTTGTGAGGACATTTTGACCTTGTTGGTGCTGTTAAGACCTGGTTTTAGGGTTAGAATTGGGCACACAGAACACTGATTAGTGGAACACATTTTGCAGCTGTTTAAGCCAGTGTGGCTGCAACCCACCTTTTAAAAGAAGTCGAGGAAATTCGTTCAATTATTCATTTCGTTAACCATTTCAAAAATAACGACCCGGTGTATATTTAAATAGCTGACAAGCTGGTGGAACTAAATGTCACACACATGCTGGAAGAAGTCGGGGAAGAGCTAAAGAAACTTATCAGCCTGATTCAGATACATTTTCTGGAACTTTGAGATGTGGTGGAAACACAAACCACACACATTACTGGGAAGTCTTTCCCCAGGTAAATAAGTTCCAGAAAGTCTAAGTGGAAAAGGGGCTCTTGACTTACAAACACACCATTGTGGTCATTCAAGAGAATACAAATGTCAGACTTTTCCTTATTGATCACGCCGAACATTTTACATGCCAATCTTACTCGTGTGTGTGTAGATTATAATGTGTTACCTCCAAATGACATGGTCTCCATCATTGTCAGGGCTCCTGTTTTTCATGTCGTGTTCTCGTCTGTGTTTGTCTGTCTGCTCTGTCTGTTTGTTTGTTTGTTTGTTTGCAAGCACTGAGCAAAAAGTAACCAGCGCGTTTTGTTGCGTGACTCTCATCCTGTTCCTTTGTGTCACGCTGGAAACTACACATGATGCTGCTTGTTGTCACAGACCAACATTTTCTTATTGAGGCTCTTAATGACCTCTCTCTTTCCTGCTCTCACACTTGTGAATATTCTCTCTCATCTTAGAAATAATATAATTTTTTTCCCCCCTTCGCTTTTATCCACAAATAGGTGGATCTTTTCCCATTTTCATCTGTGCTCTCTCCCTGCCTCCACCCTCCCCTCTCTCTCCCTGTGTGTGTCACACATAATAGGCCCAGTGCAGGTCTGCATGTGTCACACACGGGAGGAACTCCTGTGTTTTTAATACATTTTTAATCCCACCATTTGATGCCCCCCTTGTCCACCATAATTTGTACTGACTGCTGAACAAAATCAAAGGCCTTGTACTCACTGGTTCTCGCCTCTGCAGCTCTGTGCTACAGGAAAATGCATTTTTTTACACACACATGCACCTTTGTGTGTTGATTTTAACATGAAAGTGGGTCTGTGTTAGAGTCACTCCTCATTAGTGGTCTATGTGCAGTGTGTGTGTATATGGCTCTTTATTATACAAGTATAGCACAGAATACCTCTGTGTTTTCTATTCATTTTTGCATATTCTTCTCATTAGACTTAGATCTACATGGACCACTGATTTCTGTCTTTATATCTCGCCTCTCTGTCTCATTCAGTGTCACTTCTTTTCACTGTTTGTGACAGTCTTTGTTCCATAAAAGAATTCCACACTTGTCATGGGACCTTTTTTGTGTGCGCGCACATACGTATGCAGGGTTTTTCTTTCCCTGCCGTTGTTTGGCAAAGGTTTGTGTTTAGTTGTGATCTTTTCTGGGTTCATTGCTGTATTGCGATTTTGATCAAATTTCTATTAGTTGTTCATCGCTACTGTACGGTCATTATAGCATTGCTAAAACAACAGATCTAATAGTGGCATAAGACATTTGCACAGTACTGCATATTGTCTTCACAAACGTGCTTTTGATTCAGTTCCCAATTTTTATCTAATGTAATATCCTCTTTGACTCCACCCACTGCCCGTAAGGTGATTCCAAAATCTCTGTTTTTATCCAATCACAACCAAGCGATGCCCCAGGGGTGTTCCTCAATGTAAATCTTCCCCCCGATGCCACGCAGTTTGAGTTCAAGTCAGTCTGAATGGCGTAGAAGGACTGCCACTGAAAAACTGAGTCTGTAAATATATAAACATCTCTTTTATACAGTGTCAGCGCTGTGCACCCCTCTACAAAGACAAGCCATTCAGGTCAGGTGACCAGCTCCAGCCCATGAACTGCCGACCCTGTGTGTGCCACGGCCACGCCCTCTCCTGTCATTATGAGGTCCGGTTAGACGACCAACCAGACGAACATTATCGAGGAGGAGGAGGCGTCTGTGACAGCTGCATGCACAACACCACAGGTACACAGTTAGTTAGCCAATAATAAACATAACCTGGATTCTTTACGATAGATTTGTGTCATCATCATCTTCTTTGATCTCTTTGTGTTACCTATCGTTTACTTACCTGCCTTTCACAGCGTCTGTATCTTTATGTCTCTGTCACCAGGTAACAACTGCGAGCTCTGCATAAGTGGCTTTTACAGGCTTGAGGAATCTGATCCCACGTTAGTTGATGTGTGCCAGCCATGTAACTGTCATACTGCTGGGACAGTCAATGGCAGCACGGAGTGTGCCCAGGTTTGTTCAGTTTAAAGGAAGGGTTGGGGTTAATCAGACTCAATATCTCTGACTTTTATTAAACTCCTGCTGTGGTTCTTGCCTCCAGGTGGGAGGTCAGTGTCACTGCAAGGCTTCTGTAACAGGCCGTCGCTGCACAGACTGTTTGCCTGGCTGGTACGCTCTTAAAGCCTCAAACCCAAATGGCTGCATCCGCTGCAACTGTAGTGACGTCGGCATCAGCGATGTCTCGACAGCAGTAGTTCTGAGCTGTAACCAGGACACGGGACAGTGCCGTTGTAAGCCCCATGTTACAGGTAACAGTGAGTAGTTAATTCTGAGGTTCTTGTCTTTGCATTTTACCTCAATGACATATTTGGTGTGGTTGTAGTTGGTTGCACTGCATTTCGTCAGAGGTGTGTGTGATGTCACGTGACTGACAGTCCAGCTTCTCACCTTGTAGATTCCACCCATACAAGCTAGAATCTCTCATTTTGTGTGCAGTTGTCATTATGGATTATTGCAACTATCAGTCACACTGGTGTCCATATATGTGATCGTGATTTTCCTCGAAATGTGAAGAAGACCGGAAACTAGCGATTGAGACCATTAATTCCTGCTGTTTACTAAGAAATAGCCTCATTTTCCTATAGACTTACCATTAAAATAGATTTATTTTTGCAACTAGCTGTGTCGCCACCCAGTGGCTATTCAGTATATTCTCACTTCCTGATTGACTTCACCAAGGAAACTGGAAGACTACATCCATTTCTTATCTACAGAGGATGGAAAACACTGAAAGTAAATCTAACTGAAACAGGACAAGTAATACTACAAAATAAAACGGGACAATACACAATAAAAAAAAAAAAGAAACATGCAAGAAAAGGAGAAAACCAGAGATAAATAACTAAAAAATCTACAGTACAAGATAAAAAATGAATGTCATATCATGTTTCTACAGCAGGTCAACATGCGTTTTGCATTTTAAAGTGAGAATTTAATATGATAGCAAACAGCTTGACATAATCCTGATGCATAAACCAACTAAGAAGCAGAAAATGGCAGTGATGAGAGAAGAGTTGTGAAAGAGTGTTCACGTTCTTTCTGGTGTGCAAAGGCCATCGACATCCCTGTAGCGCTTGGGAGGGCAAAGAAGGCTATCAGCCCTCTCTTCAGACCTTCGTATTTTACTACAGTTATAAAGAAAAACTCTGGTCCCCCAAATATGTTTCCAAAATTCCCCACAGTACTTTGATAACTTGTGCTTTTTTTATGAGGTCAGTCACTGTTTAGTTGTTCATCTTAATTAATACATTGAGGCGCGCGCGTGCACACACACAAAGTGGATATAGTGGGTGCACACACCAGAACAGTCACACAGGCATAAACACATAACCCAAGTGTTTTGCCAGCCAAAATAAACAGGCTTTTCTGCTGGCGCTGCTTCCAGCCGATGTGCTTTTCTTTGTGATAAATGGTTTCACTCTCTCCCCTGTGTGTCTTTGAAGAGGGCTTGTATGAAATGCAAAACTGGCCAACGCTCCTCAACTCAACGCATCATGGCTATTGCTAAGCCTCACTGTCAAGGGCCCATGCTTGTGCGTGTGAATGCAGGCGCGCACGTGTGTGTTTGTGTGTGTGTTTGTGTGTGTGTGTGTGTGCATTTCTTAATTTGTGTCAGAGGTGCAAATGTCCACTACATAGTATATGTCTGTCTGGATGTGTGTGTCTGTCTGTCTGTTTCCCGGTCATATGAGTGACTTAATACATGTAAATGTTTGTGTTCATGTGCACACTGGCCTACATGCCATCAAGGACTAAGCTGGTATTTAATTCTCTAATTCAATGCCAAGTTGATTAAAACAAACTGCTGCAGCCTCTTGTATTTTTCACACCATTTCTTACACGACCCACTTGAGTTTTTTTTCCTCCCCCCTCTCACTGTTTGTTTGGTTGTTCCCACAGGTATTTTTCAGAAATTGATGGTTATTTTTTTTCATTTTGACAGCAATACAGACGGAATTGAAATGCGCGCACAGACACAGATACACACACACACACACACGCGCGCGCACACACACCCTCATAACAAGGTGCCAGAGTGCATTGTGTACATAATAGTGTTTGAAATGGTGATGCATGAGCCTGTTAACCAGCTGGCTACTGATAAAAGGGCTGGGCCATGTCTTGAAAAACACATGCACACGCACACGCACACACGCACACACACACACGGCGACACCAATGCAAAATGTCTCCCTTTCTGTTCTGATATTTGTTTTTTCCCAAAGACTATGCAGATTACAGAGGAAGCACAGAAACACATTTAAGTATAAACATATCGACAAATATTTAATGTAACATTACATTTGAAAGAGAAATGATGTACCGATGCATTTGAGGGCGCAACTGTGCACCACTTTGTATACATCATATATTATAGTAGGTGTGTCCACCTTCATATTTACCACCAAAACACACACACACACACATAGGCAAGCACACACACACATTCCTCCACTATGAAAAAGGATCTATGGAGAGAAATGCATTCATATCTATAAAATCATTAAAGTAGGCAGACCAGGGGGAAATGCCAAGTGTCTGCCACACGCACGCACGCACGCGCGGTTATGTGCTGTAACACACTTGTACAGGTATGCTCTCATAAATGTATGTGTGTGCATGCATACACACACACACACACCCCACATATGAACACTCGCTCATAAATGGCTGTGGTGACTGCGTTGCCCCCAGGCATCCATTTAGGGACAGATTGCCTGTCATAGAATACGTATGGCATATTCAAATAAGCGCCACACACAGACACACACACACACACACGCACGCAGACACGCTGAATATTATAGTTTAACTAGCTATGTAACCTAGCGTTGCCGCTCCTGCACCTCACATAGTCTGGCGCTGGCGTTCGTTACAATCCGGCAATTAGAAACGGAACAAAAATCACCAAAATCAAAGTGAATTAACCGGATTCTTTTCAGCTGTTAACTTTTGGCCTGAAATTTTTTGCAATTAAATGCATGATGTTGAGTTGATTTCCAAGTGGGGCAACGAACGAGAGAGCGTAGACAATTAATCTGCACGCGCAAGTCAGTCTGGCATGGGCTGAAGCATGGGCTAAGTCTGAAGCGTTGGGTCCAGAGTTTGAATGTCTGAGTGAGTGACACGTCCACAGGTTCCTGCTTGAGCATGCAGGAGTCAGGGCACCCACATGTTCTCCTGCTGTGGATTATCCCTGAGTTTCCCCCGCTGTGGCCTCACATGAGATAATGCAGATGGCCGAACAGTTCAGCCACAACTAGAAAAGAAATACAGTATATTAGTTAAGAATTTTTTGTGGTTTTTTTCTATGCCAGATAGTAATTTAATATATTTTCCTGTTCTTCGATCAATCTTGCCAGCCCTCTATTGCCTCATTCGCTTCCCTTCTTTTCTTGTAGTATCTTAATTTATTTATTTTCTCACTCAGTGAAATTAAGTGTTTGGCCTTAGGTGAGTGATCCATCATATGTAGAGGGCCAGGCCCTAATGATGGCAGTTTTATACACTCACCCACCATTTCTCTTGCTCACTTAGTCTCCCCCTCGCTTACACACGCACATGTAGACACACACACACACACCTACAAACAGAGAGAGGCTAAACGCTTGTATTTTTTTCTATTTCCTCCCGTTTCTCTCGGGTGGCCCCGCTCTGCCCTCTTATAAACATTTCTCTAACCCCTTCTCCTTTCACACACTTTTGCCAGGTCTTTCCTGTGACCGCTGTGAGTTTGGTTATTGGAACCTGTCCCACCCAGACGGCTGCGTCCCGTGTGACTGCGACCCTATGGGTTCCCTCAGCCAGTTCTGTGAGCCTGAGCGGGGGCAGTGTGAGTGCAAGCCTGGGGTGGGGGGCAGGCGCTGTGACTTGTGTGGCAGCGGTTTGCACGGATTGAGGCTGGAGGGCTCCTGTGCTCCCTGCAACTGCTCACAAGATGGGACAGAGCCCGGAACAGTCTGTGATCCCCGCACAGGACAGTGTGTGTGTAAGGTGAGTATACTGTGTTTGATATGTGAACCACAAGAGTGGTTCCAAGTTTGTTTGTGACCTTGAAAAAGCAACACAACAACATCCTGTCATCGTCTGTCCTTACAGTCTGTCTTTTTTTGCTGAGCTTTCAGTTATATTGTACAAACAGTTCATCATTATGAGCGGGTATATTTCTATGTGTCTTATCCATACTGTCTCCAAATAAATAGTGCTACTTTTGCTGCCATTAACCCTTAGTGCTCAATTGGATCTGGGCCACTGGAGCATCCTTGGTAAATTGCCGAGGGAATAATACACAACTCCTTGTATGGTCATCCTGGGGGCATGTGTTTATCAGTCACATCTTCAGGCTTTTACAAAATGTATTTTTCATTTTCTTATGTGTTCTTGGGTCAAAGTTATGTTTCATTTTATATCGAATGGTAACAATAATTGTACAGAAGTCGCAAAATAGAAGAGCTCAGCAAACTTTGAACTGTGACATATTTAACAATCGTGAGATATAATTATCTACATATCGGTGCCAAATAACGATATTTTAACATATTTCCCTGTTATTTAGACTCACCAGCACCACTGCTTTATGATTTCTCACACTAATGGCAGTTACCGTACGAGATGCCATATGTCTTTCTCTACAGAGCTGAACTTAATGTAAACTTTACAGCATTTAGGCCCAGACAGAGGTTGTCACTAAGTTTTACCTGTTTGTATTCATTTTTCAGGATGAAAGGTGATCTGAAGTAACTCTCCCCTGCTCTACCAATTACATAACTTAATAAGAGCTGCTTTGTGGCCCTTGTCTTGTGGTCATTTCTGGAGTCTGACAGTTGAAGCAAGACAAAGATAAAATAGTCAAATTGACTGGATACCCATATAAAAACATAACAGACTGAACCACTGGCAAAGCTTTAACAGGACAAACTCAGTGCGACTCTGGTGCGGTGGCTGCTGATGGTGATCGTGGTTGCTTTTTTAACTGAAGTTTACTTGAGTCAACATTTCTCATTTACAGAAACATGTGACAGGTCATCGCTGTGACTTGTGTCGCTATGGTTACCACACCCTGGAGCATCGAAACTCTCTGGGATGTCTGCCGTGTGTGTGTGACATCAGTGGCACAGTACCGGAGGGTTTGTGCGATGTGCGGACCGGACAGTGCCCATGCCGAGACGGGGTGGAGGGAGCACAGTGCACCAACTGTGCCCCCAACTACTACAACAGCAGCAGCTCAGACTTCCAGGGTGAGACGACACAGATTGGTTATTGCCTTTCAGTTAAATTCAACAAATCACATATTCTGTGTAGTTCTGGAATTTGATGATGTTTTATTGTTCCGGCAGATGGGTTGGTCCAAGGATGTGTACCGTGTCAATGTGACCCCAGAGGAACAATAGCAGGAACTGTCTGTGAGAGCACTACAGGGCAATGTGTTTGTGTCCCTACACGCTACGGACAGGACTGCAGTAGCTGCCGACCTGGTAAGTGTGTACAAACTGATTCAATCTAGTTCTCACAGTCAATGCGTTTACTCCCTCACTCCCTCACTCACTCACTCCTCTTCTACCACTTTATCCTCCACATGAGCGGCAGTGCCAATCTCAGCTGACATAGGGCGAAAGGCGGGGTACACCCTGGACAGGTCGCCAGTCCATCACTGTGTTTACATGCATGTTAAAAGTCTGATTTTAGTCGGACTAAGACAATAATTTAGTTTTCTTCATGTCATGTAAACACATTAGTCCAACTAAAATCGAGCTAGTCCTAGTCAGACTAACATACCTGGATAATATGATTCATAGTCCGATGACCTCTGCGTATATTCGCTTAGTCAGACTAGAGTCAGACTTTGAGACTTGGTGTTCTGTGCATGCACCAACATTTCCTCCCCTGTCTAAGCAAAATTTATTCAATTATATTTTTTCCCCGACCACCACTACCCCGAGCTGCTCATTGATGAACTCCCAACAACTGCAATACTCTCGAGGAGGACTGACTATGGACACAATGCCAAATATATAGAGGTGTTGGAAAAAATGTTGATGGAAAACCTCTGCTATCCCAAATGTGTGTGTGTGTAACATCGTGGCACGTGCTCTTTGCCAGGTCTCCAATCAGTGATTGTCTCATTTGTGCCAGGTCTCAACATCAACACAAAAGAGCGGAAAGATCACTTCTTCTCGCTCGTCTGACTTTTTGTGCATTAGCTCATGAATTTGTCGGAGTGTGTGTATTTGTATGTGGGGTTTTTAGTGCTCCGGGACAAAAGGTAACAGATGTTGTATTGTGACAGAAATTGAGGAGCAGCGATGGCATCGTCAGGGTTTACTGTAACACAAGCTGTGGATGGATGCGTTTGTTGGAAGGGTGTTAAAAAGATTAAAACAAAGGACACAAAACCAAATGAAGGAAACGGGTCGTCCTGATCAGAGGTGAACCTCGAGTCCGAGTCCCGTGTTCAAGCTTCAGTCGCTAACGAGTCTGAGTCAGGTCTGAGTCTTCAAGGTTGAGTTCCATGATGGCCTCCTGTGCTCAACTAGACTGAGACCTGACTTTCTTTGAAATCAAATTCTACTTTGTTTTTAGCTTCTCTTTAGACGTCTTTAGACTGTGAACACACACACCACCAACGATTGGTAGAAATATAGTATTTATATAGAGATATTTCACAGTCATATGTATTCAGTATATTAATATGATTACAAAACACGAACCAAAACATTTAGAGTCCTCATCTGTAGCGTTTAAACCCGAATGACTGCTACTGTTTAAGTGTTTTTCATCTTCCGTTTCTACAAATTGTCCGTCTTCATTTCCTGAACCGCTAGTTCATGTCATTGTGAACTTCCTGCCCGAGTGACAAAATAGAATGTCTAATTTGTTTATCAGCTGACAGGCCTCGAGGAAAATGAACCAAATTGATTTCATCCTTTTCAAATTTTTGAGTTTTTAATGTAACCCCGGACACACATATTGGATTTGTGCTCATTGTAATTACGAATAAATTGCAACAACAAACTGCAATTAACGCTCATTCGGAGGGACATGGAAATGATGCAGGCAAGGTCTGAATTCAGTCCCTGCTTCACCACATCTTACAATTCCCCAGGTGGTCCTAACCCCTGTTTCATAAACCTCCTAGTCATCATTGGATCATTTTGGATACAGCCACATTTGACATTTAATTTAGGTGATGTCGATTTTTCTTTTTTGAGCATATACTGTATCTCATAGTGAATATATATATGTATATGTATATATATATATGTTCAATTCAATTCAATTCAATTTTATTTGTATAGCGCCAAATCATAACATACATTATCTCAAGGCACTGTACATAGACAACATCAAAGAGAGCAGAGACCCCCAACAGTTCACACAATGAGCAAGCACTAGGCATCAGTGGAGAGAAAAAACTCCCTCTTAACAGGAAGAAATCTCTGACAGAACCAGGCACATACATATATATGTATATATGTATATATACATATATATGTGTATATGTATGTATATACATATATATATCTATATCTATATATAGATATATATATATATATATATATATGTATATATGTATATATATATATATATATATATAAATATATAAATATATAAAACAAATGTTGAGTTTGTGCTTTTTAGAAATCACTGTAATTAGAACGTAGTGGTTACCACTCACGACCCAGTTGGAACAAGTGCCTTTCTGCATGGAGTTTACTTGTTCTCTTCATGTGTGCGTGGGTTTTCTCCGGTCCAAAAACCGGTCCATGCAGATTTGGGGATTAGACAAGTTGGACACTCTAACTTGACCGTGAGTTGTTTGTCTCTATGTGACCCTGTGATGGACTGTCATGTCCTCATGTGGAGGGTAAAGCAGTAGAAGATGAATAAATGAATTCTAATTGGAAGATGAAAGGAAGGAATCAAGAAATAATAAAAAAAAAACACACTTGGAGGTCAAAGGCATTTTAGTGACTGATCAGATGAATAATCAAGCTTTACTTGATGTTTGTGTCTGCACAGGCTTCTACCTCTCTCCAGATCAGAGCGTGTGTGCAGAGTGTGACTGTCATCCCATGGGAGCGTTGATGCGCATTTGCGAGATCCCGACGGGTCAGTGCGCGTGTGCCCATCCCTCGGTGGCCGGCCGTCGCTGTGACCACTGTCAGGAGATGTTCTACGCGTTCAACCCCGGCCTGGGCAGGTAAAAATACCATGTCAGTCTCACCGCATGTACGAACAAACACACAAACACACACGTGCGCTCATGCAGCCGAGAGCCAGCAGGTGCTGTCTCTGTTCTCTGCACCGGGAGTTAACTGATGACAAACCCAGACGTATGACTCTCACTCTGGTGTGTCTCGTGCAGACTGAAACAAACACCCACCCACACACACGTGGTGCAGGTTGGTGCAGATATTCTTTTGAGATATCTGTGTTGACTTCCATTTATTTGGACAGATTTAAGACCAGGTTTTGGTCTACTGTTCCTGAGAAGATCAGTGTTTGTGGTTATAAAACACTGGGACACAGATGTATATAGTTCCCTTTTAACATGGTGTCATAGATGAATGGTGGTCCACAAACTGTTCAAACAGTGGTCTAGTGTCTGTCTCTTTCTTTCTCTGTGTGTGTGTGTGGGAAAGGGAAAGGAAATCATCTTTATTGTCATTATACAACCAAAATTGAACCCAGCACCTTCTTGCTGTGAGGAAACAGTGCTCGCCACCACTGTGTCACCGTGTGGTGGCTGACCTTGTGTGATTGTTGTGTTCCCCAGAGACAGAGAGGGTTATTGGCAGATACTGACCCTGTTTTTAAAATGGCAATTTGGCTGATTCTAACACAGATGCTTTGTTTGTTTTAATTTTATGGTTAGGACACAGAGAAATCTTCCAAATGAATATTTTTTATATTATATTAATTAATATAATTAAT
The DNA here is from genome assembly GCF_019176455.1 of Solea senegalensis. Lineage (NCBI taxonomy): Eukaryota > Metazoa > Chordata > Actinopteri > Pleuronectiformes > Soleidae > Solea > Solea senegalensis. The sequence continues at coordinate 19,521,167 of NC_058027.1, forward strand.
ATACTTTTTTTATTTCTAAATGTTGTTTTTTTTTATTTCAGTAAATTTTGGGAAACTCTTCATTTGACACTCTCAAAAAAGAGATTGTTGTGATGTTGGTGTTTTCTTCCTCCTTGAGAATGGAGTGAAGGTCGAGTCAGTATATTGGTGTCTGTGTGTGTGTGTGTTGAGGGGGTGTGAGAGCACCAGTTGACAGGACAAATTTGCGGCTCGTTATGAGGCTGTGGCTTTTCACACAGTAATAAAGAAGGCGTAGCGGTGTGTGTGTGAGGGGGAGAGAGAGAGAGATGGAGCGTGTGAGTATTCAGTGTGTTATAGAAAGAAAAACTACGGCTTTTTATCAGTGTCAAAACCTGTGCACATAAAAATCATGTATCTGCACGTGATTCAATCGGAACACCCCTAGCTTTTAGAGCCTTGCATAGTCAAGCTCCTCCTTACATCTCAGGTCGGTGTTACTTGTGGTTCCAAAAAGCACCTAGGCTGTGGAACGCTGCCGTGACGCTGTTGACGTTTTTGAAAAGCAGTTAAAGACTTTCCTTTTTAAACAGGCTTTTAGTTAGACAAAAGCTTTTCTTGTTTTATTCTTTTTTTTGCATTGTACAAGCGTATGTTTTTAATGTACCCTGGCAGTATGTTATGTATTTTACTAGTATTGCCATATGAAGCACTTTGTGATTCCATATCTGTGAAAGGTGCTTTATAAAATGTACTTACTTAATTAGTGACCTAATTTTATGCCGTAAACATGCACATGGATAATGTTGTGCTGTGGGAAATACATATATATATATATATATATATATTTATATATATGTGTGTGTGTGTATATATATATATATATATATATATGTATTGCATGAGCAATTACAGAAGTAGATGTGTCTGGGTCAGCAGTGTTGTGTTAGCCTCACTGGGGCTGGGCAGTGGGTGATCATCCAGCCAGTGACCTCACACCCTTTCTCACACACACACACACACACACACACACACACACACACACACACACACACACACACACACCCTGGCTAAGAAGACCACTGCACTACATATAGTTCAAAAATATCCTTATCTATTAAAATTACATGTAGTGTATCTGTCGGTCTAAATGCTTATGGTTTTATGGTTTTTAAATGTAATTGTCAATTCTATATGTTTTAATCATTGTATCTAACATGGTTCTGGTTATGATTTTAAGTGTTTTGGTGGCCTGTACCGAACTTCTTTTTTGACCTTTTTTGTCTTTCCTCCTGTGCTCGAGCAGATGCCAGCCTTGTGCATGTGACCCAGTGGGCAGTGTCAATCGCTCCTGTCATGCAGACTCAGGCCAGTGTGTGTGTAAACTGCTGGTAACTGGAGACAAGTGTGATGTTTGTCAGCCTGGAGCGAGTCACTTGGACCCTCAGAACCACTTTGGCTGCAGTAAAGGTCTGATTTACCTGTTATTAAACACAGACGTATAGATTAGAGCGATTATGCCGGTGATATTGTACCTGAGGTCCTGATTTTCAGAACCTGTGACTTGCAAGGATTGGGACTTGAGCACTGACTGCAATCAGACACAAAAGTTGAATATTTTAATAGGCCATAGTAATTTGTCATACCATGTTATTATCATACTATTATTATATTAATCATGGATTCATTCCGTTTACTGTAAAAGTGTATTTATTTATGTTTTAGCTCTCAGTGAAGAACTGGATCAGTCAGACTCAGTTTCGCACTTTACTTGAACTCAACATACACCAATTAGTGAATTTCACTTCTTTTCACACACCAGTAGTAAACATACACAAGTGGTGCCTTGCTCAGGGGCAGCCCAGCCCTTGGCCCTTCCTGGGATTGAACTGGCAACCTTTCAGTTACAAGCCCTATTCCCTTTCTCTTGGCCATTGGCCGCCCAATTATCAACAGCACTGGATGACATACATACATTAACCATTAGCATCAGCTAAAATTTTATATATTTATGTACTAATTTAGTTGATTCTGATGTGTTTGCATGTAATCTGATGTCTTTGTGAAATGTTAGATTATTTGTCTCTTTCTGTTTTTTTTTCATCTGTTGCAGCTCCCTCTCAGCAGCCTGCACCAGTAGGTTTTGCTGTCAGTTATTCTTCAATCCAGTTTACCTGGAATCCTCCCGACTCCCCGAATTCAAACAGACTCAACTACACTCTCATCAGAGATGGACAATCGGTGCATAGCGTCCAACGTCACTATCCTTTCAGTGAGTATCCACACATGGGCGCACAGTACAATATGGAACCATAAATATTCTCATGAAATTCACATGGATTCTCACCTCCTTCCTTTTTAAGTCCCTGAAACATTCGAAGACACCGGTTTGCTTCCCTACACCAACTACTCTTATTGGCTGATAACAGCTACTGTAGCTGGTGAAACAACCAGCACACCAGCCTTCTACCAAACCTTCAGTGCACCACCTGAAGCTGACCAGCTCCATTTAAGCCTTGTTGGGCGACCGGGTCCAACCACTGCCAGCTTTAACTGGAGCACACCGCGAAATGACTCCGGCCCAGTGGAAAGGTAAGGAAGGAAGGAAGGGAAGTGATGGGACTGAGGATTAAGAGGCAGAGCATTTAGGGCTAACTTGGACCGGCTGAATGTCGCAACCCCCAAGTGAACCGAGTCCTCAATCATACAGAGTCTAGCAAAGACTATTAGGTGTGAAAACGACCTAAGTTTTTTGTGTACCTGGACAAAGCCATTCGTCGTGAGTGGCCTCAACTGTTGCTCGACTTGACTGTGCTTGGAAATATACGGAGTCCATTTTTCCCCTTGTCTCTTCCTCCAGTCTATGGTCACTGACTACATGTGTGTTTGTGATGACACAGATGACACATGGTGAAAGATCACGTCGCGTGTGTTGCGTGAGCCCTGTCATGCAGTGTGAAGTCACAGTGACTGCAAAACGATGAATTGATGAGCATCATTTTTTTTCTGTTGTTCATAGGTTTGTGTTATCCTCTACTGAGTCACCTGGTGCAGAGCCCATCGTTCACTACACGGGCTCATCTACAGCGGCTGTGGCAGGTGGACTAAAGCCTTTTACCCAGTACTCCGTAATATTGCAGGTAGGTGGAGCTTATCAAAGCACCAGTGGAAACATATTTATACATGATATATCATTTTCAAAAACAGCTACTGGATGTGAAGCAACTATTTGTGTACATTTAAAGTACAAGTAACGCACTCTGAACTCTACAGGTTTGCTCTTCTGGGGGTTGTTCTTCTCCTCCACCACTGTTTTTTATGACAGCCCCCGCCCCCCCACAAAACCAGCCTCCACCCAGAGTCACTGCCACAGGACCGTATACACTGCATGTTTCTTGGGAGCCCCCCAGTCAGCCAAATGGTACGACCCCCCAACACACATACACGCATAATACATCATGTGCATGTTGGGGAAAAGCAAATAATTCAAAATGTATTGTTTTGTATGTATTACACTATGCAACGCAACAGACACAGAAACGATTAATGTCAATGTCAGAATAAATAAAGTTTAGAATAATCACACACTCACAGAGAGCTGTTGGAGCTCACATGGTGCACTCACCTCGTAGCGTTGCTTTAAGGCTTGTGTCACTCAGGAAGTATGAGAATGAACTAACACTTCTACACACACACACACACACACTGAATTGGAACTGCCTTTGGTAAATCCAAAGAGCTTTGTAACAGCTCTAAGGCTCAGTGTCATACAAAGCCCTAAAACCTGAGTTTGTGTCTCTTCTTCCTCCTCCTCTTCCTCCTCCTCCTCCTCCTCCTCCTTTCTGTCTATTAATCTATTCCCTTCCCAGTATTTTGCAAATCCCTGTAACAAAGATTTATTTCCTGTGCTCCATATTTACCTTATCCCTCTCTCCACATATTGATATTTTTCCTCGTAGCATAACAAGAAAAAAGACATTGAACATCTTTTAAACATTTGATGTGACGATCATACTCAGTCTTCATCTTTAGGAAAATACCCGTAATTAACAGTACTTGAGTACTTGACATGCAAAGTATTTATCGCCTGTTTTGTAGTGAGCTGTTCATTAAAGTCGAGAGTATTTCAATGGCCATAAGATCATTTAATAACAATAATTTTTTCTGCTCTGAATGTTTTAACCTCGACTGTGTGAAATGTTTCTCTTTTATCGAGATAATTATAGAAATCAGCCAATTATTATGAGAACCTTTTTGACCCTGAGAGACGAGCTGGGGCCACAGGGTCTTTTAACAAAAAGCCCTTTATTCGATCTTATTTATATTCATACCTGTAACACTACTTGGACCCTCATTCATTCCATCGTTGGTCTGTGGGTTGCTTATTGTTTGTTGTTAATGTTTTTTCTGTCCTCATTCAAATCCATTCCTGTCATTTACAGCTGGATTAAAGCATGCTAGGCCAATGACAATAGCCTGGTTTTCACCAGAGAACTAAAATGGGACCATGTTGTATTACAGTGCCAATCACTGGCTTGGGCTTTCTCATTATTAGTAGTGTACGAATTGCCTCTGAACAGCATGGCATGACTGTGTGTAAATGGGTGATGCATATTAAGTAGAGCTGCAGTGTTTAACACCTTTATATTTGATGTTTTGAGACTTATAAATGGTCCCTGGTTCACTAAATCACAAGTAAATTAGTAATAATTACTGTTGCATTGATTTGTTGCTTCTTTTATTCAGTGTGATAAGTGATAAGTCCTCGGTAACGATCTCATGTTTGTGGTACAGGCATTATCACAAGGTACGATGTCTTTCTACGTGGACCAATGGAAAGTCCTTCCAGTGAGGCAGTTGAGAACAAAGTGTTTTCCAGCTCGGGTTGGCTGGATTCAAGCGTTCCTCCACAAACACAGATGACCAACAGGAGCACACTGCCGGCCCCTGAGAGCAGCACAACGATCGTGGGCCTGCAAGCATTTTCCACCTATCAGATAAGAGTGGAAAGTGTCAACATGGCAGGAAGAGTCGCATCAGAGTGGACCACAGCGCACACCACGGAGGGAGGTTTGTGTACATCATGATCATGGTTGACTACTTACACCTTCTTCGCCTTCTTCTTTCAGCAGTAGTTAAGAAACCCTTAAGCATTCATGTGCAAGTGAGATTTTGTGAAAGTATGAGACATGTTTTCTGTGATACAGATATAGGAGTGGACCTTTAAGCCCTTTAACACCGTTTGCACAAGCGCACTTTGCATTACTGTATGCAACGGTTTGTGCTTACGGGAAAAATTCTGCCGCTTTCTGAAAGCTGAGAAGCTGCAAGTCAAAGCCAACATGTGGTTATTACAGTCATTTCAATCACGCTGTTGCAGAAAGCTGGGGAGTCTGCGTCTTTGTCACCAGAGAGCAGAGAGTTTCCTTTCAGTTGGCCTGTTTTTGGACATTGTGACAACAACAAAAACTAATAGTATTTTAAATAGGTTTCATACTGTATATGTTTTTTTTAATACAACTTGTTTTTCTTCTTTAAATAGTTAATATACTATTTTCATCATCAGTCATCATCTAACCGCTTTATCCTCCACCAGAGGGTCGCAGGGGGGTGCTGTGCCAATCTCAGCTACATCGGGCGATAGGCGGGGTACACCCTGGACAGTTCGCCAGTCCATCGCAGGGCCACACACAGATAGAGACAAACAACCATTCACTCTCACACTCACTCCTACGGTCAATTTGGAGTGTCCAATTTACCACATTGCATGTTTTTGGACTGTGGGAGGAAGCCGGAGTACCCGGAGAGAACCCACGCACACACGGGGAGAACATGCAAACTCCATGCAGAAAGGCCCTTGTTCCAACCGGGGCTTGAACCCGGGTCTTCTCGCTGCAAAGCGAAAGTGCTAACCACTACACTGCCGTGTGGCCCTAATATACTATTTTGACATGCAGTAAATTGTAAATAACTTCCAGTTATTCTGGAAAAATGGGTAAAAGCACTTACTCACAGGACATTCTCTGTTCCTTTTTCTGGTTAAAATAAGCAACAACAAAAAAACTCCAGACGCACATTTGTCCAACTTTTGCCATAACCTACACAAGGCAAAGTGCAGTGGGGCACAGTGTATGACTACATTATTTTTGTCCAAAAAATTTATATTTTAATCAGTGGGATCCACAGCACTCAAATATTTGCAAACTTTCAACTAGTTTTTGGTTTTACACAAACCATGTACTGATTAACTGGTACATCTCTCCTTCACTGCCAACATTGCTGCAACAGCTCGATCTTGCAGATACATGTTGCACAACATCAGAAGGATACTGCCTCATCTAACCCAGAAGGCGGCACAGGTTCTGGTCCAGGCTCATGTCATCTCACGCTTGGATTACTGCAACTCCCTCCTGGCTGGTCTCCCTGCGTGTGCCATACGACCTCTGCAACTCATCCAGAATGCAGCAGCTCGACTGGTCTTCAACTTACCAAAATTCTCCCACACTACACTGCTCCTCCGCTCCCTTCACTGGCTTCCTGTAGCTGCTCGCATCCGCTTCAAGACTCTAGTGCTTGCGTTCCATGCTACAAACGGATCCGGTCCAGCCTACATCCAGGACATGATCAAAACCTACACCCCAGCCCGCCCACTTCGCTCTGCATCGGCAAACCGGCTCGCTGCCCCCTCACTGAGAGGATCGCAGAGGCATTTGCAGAACTCGAGACTGTTCACTGTCCTCGCTCCCAAATGGTGGAACGAGCTCCCCATCGACATCCGGACAGCGGAAAGCCTCCACATCTTCCACCGCCGACTAAAAACGCATTTCTTCCAACTCTCCCTCAACTAAGACGACGACTAAAAAAAACAAACAAACAAAAAAAAAAAAACTCATGACTAGCACTACATAGTTTGGTTTACTTGAATCTCTTACTTACTTCTAGCTCTTATTTGTACCCTAATGTTTAAATGCACTTATTGTAAATCGCTTTGGATAAAATCGTCTGCCAAGTGACATGTACTGTAATGTAATGTACATATGTGTACAGTACACCAACCTCATTATGTAATAACAGAAACCTTAGGTCTGCGAAACCAAATAATAATCAAAACCTAACAATGTGACGTTTTTGTCAAATTCATTCCACCATATTCACCATATTCACCTATTCATTCAATGGTAGATTAAAAAACAGGCATTAGTGGGGAAATATGAAGAGAAAAGTAGAAGGGAACGAGGATGGAAGTGTTTGGGGGAGGGGAACTCATTAAGGTATTTGAATTTCAAAGAGATTATATGGCTCATTAGGACTAAACGATTGCCTCCAACATCAGTCTAAGCTATGTGTCTGGATAACAAGCATATGATAACACCATTTCAAATGTGTGCCAGTGTTTGTGAGCATAACTGAGAAGTTACAGGGGAAGAATGTGACAGTGGTTCTGTCTGCCATGAATCACATTTCACAGCACATTTCACAGCTAAAAGCCATCAACAATTCCTCTCTCTGATCTGTCGTGTAGTCGTGGCTATCACCACCGTAGAATTATGGAATACTAAAACCATTATGTCCACATAATATCCACTTTGTCTGTTTTGTATTGTTTGTATTGAAAGGTTTTTTTTGTTTGTGTGTGTGTTTTGGTTTTGTCGCTATACGTGTACAGATTGTAAAAGCAAAACATAAAAATAATATTGATTTGATTTGTACTTTAACCTACTGTAAAATATGAAGTGGTAAAAGAAGTCAAAGTAAGAATGTCCCCAAAAACAGGTGGTTACTCTTCTTTAATCTCAGAGATAAGCACCATCTTATTTTTCACCCATGTTTAATGTGACAAAATGAATATACAGTGTAAAGGATTTAGAAAACATACCAGTCTTAAGTGAGTGCACTAATTATCCCTAAACGGTTGAAATGACAAGTCTACAGCCATAAAATCAAAACATATATATATAGATTATCATGATGGTCATAAAATGTATTTGACACACCCTTTAACTTACTTGCTACTTTTAACAGCTTGCATTTTAATGTTATAGAACAATAGATCAAATACATTTGTAATATTGTGAGGGAGAATGTTCTATGTTCTGTGTTTTCAAGTTCATAAAGTACTATATCCGTGCCCATTTTTCCAGTCCCAGAGTTGATGGCTCCTCCGGCGGTGTCTGCACTGTCATCCACCAGTATCAGTGTTTCCTGGAGCTCTGCCGAGAGTGAGGGGGTCATCGCCAGAGGACGAGTGACACAATATCGAGTCAACTTACTCACTGAGCAGACCAAAAATCCCTACGCTCCTCCGGTGGTCAGTCAGGTAATCACTGGAGCACTTGCACCTAATCAATAGGGCAACTGCAAAACTTTAAAGCTAAGTTATGGCCTGTGTTGAGTGGAAATGATTATGCCAGTAGCTTGAAGTAAAGGTGAAAAGCCCGATAATGGCTTAACACCCCGGTGCTTGGCTACGGTGAGTGGCTGTTCTTGTGAATATAGCGTCTTTAAAACACTTTCTGCTAAGATTTGGTTCAATTATTCAGTCTCACTCACAAATGAATGGATTAGATTTTGGTGGTCAAATGTCACTGTGACCTCCTGAAACACCTTTTTTTGCCTTGTGAATGCAGAATATACAACTTGAATTAAAAAAAATGACCACACAATATATGTGTGTGATTTTGCGAAATTCATGTCCCAGGAACGCCTTGAGGGAATTTCAACACATTTTCTACAAGCAGTGATTTGAGCTCAGAGGTGACGTGAATAGGCTTTGGTGGCAAAAGATCAAAAGCCATTGGAACCTTACGAAACAATGTGTCTTCTTATTTGTTAGAAATGTTTAAGTGGACTCACAGATTGCTTAGATTTGGGCGGCCAAAGGCTTTTTAAATCTGTCCCCAACGACCCACTGACTCATAATCCCTCCCAGATCAGGGGCATAAAGAAATGTTAGTTTTACGTTAGATTTTATCATACTTTTATTATCTAGAGATGCTCTCACCTTCACATCTAATGTGCCGTTTTTTTCATAACTTTATTCCCAAACATGTCGTCGTTTGAGCAGATTTTCTCTTTGTTCTTCCTCTTGTCAGGTCTTGCACCAGGCTGAGCCGTCTTCACCACATGTATATGTAGTGAAAGGACTGAAACCCTTCCACGTGTACAACTTCACTGTTACACTCTGCACAAAAAAAGGTTGTGTTACCAGTCTGCCAAGCACAGGACAGACCCTGCCAGCAGGTAAATAAAAAACCTCCACACACAGCTATTCTTCTTAGTACACTCCTTTGACATCCATGTATTTGGAAAGTCTAAACCAGGCATGTCCAAAGCCACGGCCCTCAGTCAGGTGTTATACATAAAATCTTAAATCTTATACTTTATTAATGCCCTTAGGGAAATTATTTCTCTGCATTTGACCCATCCTAGAATTAGGAGCAGTGGGCTGCCACACTGAGTTGCTTAGATTTGGTAACATTGCCATTTAAAATTATTATGACAATAAAATAATTATAAAACTCTGAAGTGTTACAAAAAAAAGCTCTGAAGGGACCATTGCCCCCCGGAAATCTTCACATGATCAAATCTGACCCTCGTTAAAAAAAAGTTTGGACACACGTGGTCTAAACAAACCGTTATCCCTTACCTTAACCAGCTCAATTTCTGTCTTAGCGTTCACCTATTTAAATATTACACAGTTTAAATCAACTTAGTTAATCAGAAATGACATTCTGCCTCACGAGGACCAGGTTTTAGTCTCCATGAGGAATACTGGTCCAGACAAGGTCAGTGTATATGACAGAAAAGGTCACACACCTACATGCTGGTTTTGCATCCTTTGTGTGGACCCTCATAGACATAATGCATTCCTTATCACTTAGCACCATAACCTTAACTGTTACAACAAAATGCTTAACCCAATTCTAACCCTAACCCTAAAACCAGGTCTTAATCATCCAAAAAGCCTGTTAAAGTTCTGAGGACCAGCCAAAATGTCCTCACAAAGATAGTTTGCTTGATAATTGGTCCACACAGCCTACTAAAACATGTATAAACACACACAGACACACACTCCAGCATTGTTCTTGTCTTGGAAACAACCAGAACACAAGTTAGTGTCATACAGCGTTGGTCATGTTAACCAGAGGGGATATTCATGGCAAGCAGCAGTAAAAAAAACTATTTACTGTTAATTACAAGGAGCGAAATGTAGCATTGCTCATATTTCCTGCTGGCCATGAATCAAACGCACGCACACACACAGTTAGAGAAACACACATACGTACAGCAATACGTCTCTCTGTCTCACTCTACTCTCGTAGATTATAACCATTGTGGAAGTAGGATGAATTAGCTGTGTTTAATAACTCGGGCACAAATCTCTGGGAAAGAGATGAGCACTAATTGATCAGTGTGGTATCTCTCGCTCTCTCTCTCTCGCTCTCGCTCTCAAACACACACAGTCTTCATCTGTCTGTCAGTTGCTTCTTTACTTTTTCCTTCAACCCATCTTTTGAAATCCACTCTAAACACAAAATAGCACACATCAGTGTAGAGACATGATTCATTCTGCATTCTACACATTATATATATATATATATATATATATATAAAACACACTTGCACACACACTCACTTGACCCTCCAATACACCTTATCCATCTGTTCACTGGCATTCTTACTTTTACTGCTGATTTTATGCTTCTTGTGTTTTGTTTACGTTTTGCGTATTCTTTCCAGTGAATAGACAATGGCTGCATTGAGCGGACGTAACAAAAAAGAAAACAATTCTTTTATCTATAAATACTTGCTCAGGGATTTGAGCTTTTGAACATGCGCTTAACAGCTACATCTGTTGACGGAGCAAATATTTTCACTTCCCACATTCTCAGAAAGCCCTTCCTTCTATTTATCTTGATGGATGAGACTTCATTTTGTAATTGTCAGACTTTTTTAAATGTATTTTTAATGGCTACATCTGTTGACACAGCCACAATGTTTATTTCAAGTGATTCCAAAGACTTCTCTTGACTGTAATACAGTACAATACAATATGGCTTATTGTACCCAGTTGACTTTTTGAATGTATTTTTAACAGCCACATCTGCTGCCACTATGTTGTTTGATCCAACGCCAAAGATGTCCCTTGTTTCAACTATAAGAAATGATAATGGCATATGCTGTTTGGCACGCGTCTCTTTTTGTATGGTGTGCGCTAATCCACTGGGTGTTGTGCTTCTGTTGTAGCTCCAAACCTCATATAACACACTGACACACACATATATATGTACACATTTGATTTGGAATTTTCTTGCATTTTTTAAATAGTTAAAAATACACATTTAACACTGCATTTGTGAAAGCATTCTTAAAACAGCATTTTAGGATGCATTTACTATTATTTCTTTATTGCTGAGTTACTTTACTTTTGATCACTCAAACAAATATTAAATGTTATCTTCGACAAGATATGGTAAATAATTGTTTTGAGGGCATTTCATGAGAAAATGCTCTATGTTTTAAGTCTATTCAATGAAGTAAAGTTTGATTAACCCTGAGTGTGCAAGGATCACACAAATCCTTACATGGACATCCTGGGGGTGTGTGTTTATAGGTGTAGGTTATGATTCATTTTATATCTCATATTTTCTTTTAAAAAACAGGAGTGGCGATAATTGTGCCGAAATCACTAAATATAGACAGTTATTACACCAATTATAATCTAATTGTAAAAATGTTGAGCACTTATTGCTCAGGTGTGTTTGTATAGTTGGTGAAAATGGGAAAAAAAATAGTAATAATTTCATCAGAACGCCTAGGATATAAGACACAAGATATTATCTTATAGCCTCTGTATATACATTTTAACATAGTAATGGAAAAAAGCAGCTTAAATGCTCTGTGAGTTAACCCTTTAACACCAAGCGTATCGCAGACCACACATTGGCGACGGTTTGTGCTATCGGATAAATTCCAGCATTTTGTGAAAGCTGAGAAGTTCCACGTCAAAACCAACATGTGGTTATTAGGGTAGTTTCACTCGTGCTGTTTCAGGAAGCCGGCGAATCAGCATCTTTGTCACCAGAGAGAGAGAAGAGAGTTGGAAAAACGCCTGTACATAGTTTCCATTTTTTGGCCTGTTTTTGGACATTGAGACAAAGACTCAACCAAATGTTATTTTAAATTTATCCTGTTCAAATTTTAAATTTAACATGCAAAATCCGGTGTTTGTTTACAACTACAGTGTTTTTTCAAAGTAAAACTTATTTTTCTTCATTTTAAACTGTTAATATACTATTTTAACTGCCAGATATTCAAAGTTATTCTATAAAAATAGTCAAAAACACATAGTCACAGGACATTTTCTAGCCCTTTTATGGTTAAAATTAGCAAAAAAAAAGTCCAGACGGACATTTTGAGGCTTAGGTGTTAAAGGGTTAAGGGTTAGGGGGGGAAAATCCATAATTAATATCTCGTACTCCCTGATTTGGATGGCTTTAGCTCAACACCAAAAATCCAACGTAATCCGTCCAAAAGTTTGGCTTCCAATGCTCATTGTACAGAAACACAACAAACATTGTCATGTTGCCTAAAAGACACTTTGCTTGTGGGGGGAAATGATCCTCACATTAAGTGTACTGCTTGTAAGATCTACTTGAGCGTGGCGCTAATGCACTGATAAATCTACTGCACACAAGGCTGGGCCATTAGAGGCAACTACCATCTGCTGTAAGTGAGCAGACAGCATCTGCCAAACCGCTGGAGTTACACCAAAGCACACGACTAAACATTAGCATGCACACTGAGACAGACGTAACGACACGAGGAAAAGTGCTTACAGTCCATGTGTGTCGTCGCGTTTGCAGTTGTTTCATTGTGTGTGTGTGTGTGTGTCTTCCCACAAAGTTATTGATCACAACGTAAAGTGAGTAGCTAATCAGGGGCTGATGGTGATGTTTTATGTATCCTACATCCATAAAGTCTTGTTCTACAAGACATGCACACAGGGAGACATACGTACATACACACTCGCACTGTAACGCCATTCAACAGAACAGGAACTTTATTGATTTATGCATAATTGGCCTGAGGCCCTTCTTGAGGAGAGAAATATGCATGGCCAGGGATCACCATGTCAATAAGTGGCGTGTCTGTGTGTGCGGTGTAACTGTACGCTAAGAGCCTGTTAGGACATGTCAGTTGCTGTAAAAACAGAAAACACTCACAAATGTGCGGACAATTGCTCCTGGGAGCTGGTCCATGATTTAGCTGCTTCATTACCATGTCGGCAGCTAAAATTAACCTTTCTGGTGGACTATTAACCTTGCGTGTGTGTGTGTGTGTGTGTGTACGTGTGTTTTGGGCACACTCACAATAAGGCAAGTGGATTTCATCAAACTGAATGTGTCACGGTATCAAGTACGATGCATTTTGGTGAATTAACAAGCAGTGAAAACATGACACGTACAGATTGAAGCACAGCACATTAGATGGTATCACCGGGGAGAGAAGCTGTTATTCTCTGTGTGACATTCTAACCACTGTCAAATATAGTAATAATAATACATACAGCAACACACTCCTCTGTACCTTGAAGTCTGACAAAGTTTGTTATTGATCAGGTTTTTTTTTATCATCATGAACCATCAATCAATCAATCAATGTTTATTGATATAGCACTTTACAATATCTGCAAGGTACTCAAAGTGCTCACTCACATAAAAAAGGAAAGGATAAAAAACACAGAGGAATAAAATACACAATAAAACAGTAAGGAAAACCACTAAAATTAGAAAATGTACAATTAAGAACAGAGGGAAAGCAGCTGAGTTTTAAAAGCCACTCTTAATAAATATTTGTTCTGAGTTTTACTCTTTACCCAGTGATAGAATGATAGCAACAGCAAAGGAACAGTCACCCCACCGTTTGTATCTTGACCTGGGGACAGGTACTTAAAAAGTTTCATGGGTGACAATAGATCTATTGTGTGAGTGACATTGTCTAATAATAAGGGGAAGTACTCAGGTCAAAAAATCAGAAATCAAAAAAATATAGAAAATATATACAAAATAAAAAAATCAAGCTTTTATATACAGTGCTTAACATATTTATTCGACCACCAGCCACAGCTGCCCTACATTGACAGCATTAGTCATTATCTAAGCTGTTATCATGTATTTTGTGCCTCCCTTAAAATATAGGACATTCCATGTACACGCTGCACATGTATCCACATAGACTGCAGCCTGAGAAGTCATTAAAAATCCACTCTCATTTTGGCCTGTTCTCTACAGTGACAGGATGTCTAGCAACAGTTGTGTACTGTTGCTTTAAAGTTGCCTTACTTTTGCATTTCCATTCGTCCACTTTTACACCACTAAGACACATTTGTTTTTCCTTGTGTCAAAACTAGTGCACCAGTGGTAAAGCAAAGCTGTGTTTGTGGACGTCTGTGTCTGTGTGTGTCTGTGTGTGTCTGTGTGTGTGTGTGTGTGTGTGTGTGTGTGTGTGTGCGTGCCATTGTTCTAAATGTCACCATAGCTCAATTTCAATAGACTGGTAAGCTATTGATTGGAAGCAATTTATGGTTTGATGTGCCAAGATGAGCCGCCAAAGACAAGCTGTCCACTTCCCTTTTAAGAGCTCTATTAGAACTCACACTAAAGATGGTCTGCGTGTGTGTCACCGAGAGCTAATTTACTCCTACCATAGACCATTTAGACAATTACTGGGACACTCACACACGCACACAAACACACAGGATGTATTGACACTTAATACACACATATCTTTCCCATCTCTCCGCCAGTCCATCATTGGCTATGTTTCTCTGTCCATTCTTGTGTGTCTCCTCTCACTATATCAGGGCGTCTCTGCTTGATTTATTTATGACACACGTTGAAACTGCAGCTCCAGTAGCTCCCAGTGTGTTTCAAAGGGACATTTAATTAAACATCTAAAGTGAGAGAAGGATATTAAATTGACCCTCTGTTAAATGAAAATGGGACTTCTGTCCAATCCAGACATAATGGGCATGAGAGAAAATGTGCTTAAGTCATTATACCGAGGGGGAAAGAAACACAACAGAATCATTTTGTTCATTTTTACAAACACGGCGTTCATTCTTGTGTATGTCACTGTGTTTCTTTTCTCCCATTTGAACACACAAGACACAGTAAGAAGCGTACATTTCAACACGTTAACAGAAAAAAAATCCTATTTTCTCCCTCTCCGTCTTCAGCTCCAACAGGACTATCTCCACCTCGATTACATCCAGTTAATGAAGCCACCATGGAGATAGATTGGGACCCCCCAGGCCAACTCAATGGACCATACCCGATATATCAGGTTTGTAAGAATATATATGTGTGTATACAATACGTGAAGGTTGGCAGTGTCTTCATTAAGTTATTTATTTTGTGTGTACCCTATATACTAGTGCACTTAACAGTTCCATGGCTCTGAGGATGGTTCTTTGGATGGTCTTTGGGTCACTTTTTTGTCTTATCTACACTTCTGTGGACAGATTATTTCCCCCTCCAAAAGGAAAATAAAATCATTCCTTTTACAAAATATCTTAAATCCAGACTAAAACACAAAAATAGCCGGTGCTTGTTCGACCAGCCCTGATCCAAAATCATTGTTTCTGGTGGAATCATGAACCTTGTGGTTCATTAAAGGAATAGTTCACCGATTTGCATGTAGCTTTGTATTACTAGAATAGGGGTAGTATTTTTAAAAAATTGTGCTTCCCAACTTTAGTTTCCTCAGAGTTGAGAAATATCTTCATTCCTTTTTTTTTTAAGTAATGCAAAGCTAAATGTAAATCAGTGAATTATTCCTTTACTCCTGACATTCATCTTTTCCAGAGGATGAATCCTGTTCTCAAACATTTGACGATGTTTTTTTTAGAATCTCTTACTCTATGCCATTATTCTTTTATCCAGGTGGAGAGGACAGACGTCTCTCTCTCCGACCCACAGGTCCCTGTGGTCAGAGGAACCCGATTCCTGGGAAACGGTTACTGCCGGTTTCCGAGTGACGTTCTTCCTGTCAATAGTGACTTTACAGGTAATGTGTATAGACTGCACTCTGTCAGCACTCTGAATTATGAATTGCACGTGTGCCACTGCAGTGTTTCAGGTTTCTATAGTGACAATCCTTTAGAATGACTTCTTAAAGGTCAATTATCTTTTTGTTTACCAGCATCATTAGAGGGTTGAGCTGCACAGCCAAACATGTTCTGCTTCATCTGAGAACATCACCCAGTGACGCTCATAATTAATGACTGCTGATACTAATCAGTGAGATTTGAGCAGGCAAAGTGCTTTGGCTGTCCTGCACAAACCTTGTGTTTCCACTTGTGTTTTTCCTCTCACAAACAAAAATGTTGGATGATTTCCTCTTGCCAAGGACTGTTAAAAACTGTGTGTGGGCAGACAATGTCGAATATGGGGAAATGAGTGTTTGAAAACGTGTGGCAAAGTCTCGATTTTGTTCAGCTTCAAAAGATTTACATTATTACACTGTGACCTTTAAAGCTCGGGTCCATAATTTGTCTCTGAAGCACTTCATCTTATTTTTTGAGACCCTCACAGGCCATGCCCCCCATAGCCATTAGTGAATAAAGTCTATGACCCTCTGTAGCCCTCAGAATACTTGAATAAACATGTCCAATCATTTATACAGGCTCCACAGAAGGATTGGCTGGTGTACCTTTCTGTCATTAACCGATCTGCCTACTTGTGCACATGAGCCTGTGCTCTCACAGAGCCTCACCAGAATCTTCACAATGAGCTGCGCAAAGATAAACAGAAATGACCTGCGAGTCACAGAAAAATGGGCTGGAGGACCGACAGGAGGGGCTGGGATGTACAGTGTCTGTTGCATTTTATCAGTGTAGCCTCCTATTGCAGGCTTTTTCCACAATCACAGTCTTTAGCTGTAAGTAGTCTTTGGTTTGGGAGGGTTTTGATTCAAGAGGAAGAAATAATTTGACAGAGATAGTACAGTAAAGTCTTTTTTCTTCTTAGCATTCTGGATTTTGAACCATTTATCAATGGATTCGCAGCAGTTTTTATGCGTACACTTGCATGTTAGTCATGAATAAAAACAAAATTGGTCCTTTAAAGGTCATGGAGAGGTTTTCAAAAGAATGACAATCACTTATTTGTGGACGTAATTATGAAAAGACAAAAACAAATCTGTTCAAATCCCGATAATGTCCTAGAATTATTTGTTTCTTATGATAGAATGTGACTAATTTTGACTTGTTTGAACGATCAGACAGTGCCAGACAAAAGTCTCTTGGCACCATCAAATTCTGTGATCATAGACATTTGTCACAGCAGATATTTGTCGAGATGAAATTGTAGGACAACCACAGGTTTTTCTAGGTTTAAGAGAGCCAGGGTCATGCTATTGTTTACATGTAAGGGTAGGTCACACT
This sequence comes from Solea senegalensis, assembly GCF_019176455.1. Taxonomy (NCBI): domain Eukaryota; kingdom Metazoa; phylum Chordata; class Actinopteri; order Pleuronectiformes; family Soleidae; genus Solea; species Solea senegalensis. The sequence goes on from NC_058027.1 coordinate 19,538,574, forward strand.
AAATACTTGATACTTTAACCTGTAGAAGCTCTTTTATGTCTCTTTTCCTACATTTTCTCGGTGATTGAGAAATAAATTCACTATATCTTCCATTATAGCATTGCTAAAACAACAAATACATTGGTGGCCTAAGACTTTTACACAGCACTGTGCTACCAACAAATAGATGATGAGTTTTGCTATTGAGGGTTTCATCTCCCCCAGTGTCCTCCTTCATAAAGGGTAATGGATCAGACAATCACTTTCAGACCGGATCTATTCTGGACCATCAATGTGTCGGCAGTCCTCAAACCATCGCCCTGGTACAACCATCAATACTAATAGCATCATCTACAGACAGTTATTCCCATCGAAGCGCACAGAACAGCGTACAAATCAAACCCAAATTGGATTATGAATGTAATGCAGTGTAATGCCCCCTCGAGAGTCAATTGATCACTGAGGAGAGACTCGTCAATCGTTGATGTCTCGCGGAAAACCCGGCTACTCCAGCAATGACAACTGTAAGAGATTTTTCGTGAGATGAATCTGCAAGTTGTAGTTCTTTTGTGCACTTTCATATTTACATACTTACTTGATGATACACTGGTTTGGATTGTTATTTTTGTGAATAGTTTTAATTCACAAAAAGAAAAGCCTCTCCAGGGAAACAAAGCAATTTATCATTTGACAACAACTTTTTTCCCCAAAAAAATATTTATTAAAGAGAGAGAGTTTAATTATGGCCAATATTCTGTAATTTAAAAAGAGTAGTTAGGGGTTTTTGAAGTGGGGTTATATGAGGTAAGTTAGTACAGTACTGTGCAAAAGACTCAGTGCACCACCAGCTTTGAAAGTTGTTGAAAGCTGTCAATGAATTTAACTCAGGCAACATGTGTACTGCACAAACATGTCTTGGATAAAGACATACGCTAACCCAAAAAAAAAACTAATAATGTCAGTAACATTAATTGTTTTCACTCCAGTTTTAACACAGCCAGGCATGGTTGTGCTATTGTTCATGTGTAAGAGTAGTTCACACTAAATACATGACACTTTTCCCTGAATAATGTTATATACATATTTCCCATATTCTCTGGATGTGTTCCAATATAAAATAATTTTATCATATGGTCATTGAAGCGTTGCTTAAGCAATGGCGACCTTTGAATTTCTCCACAGTGCTGTATATTACTGTGCTCTGTATGTTCCATGTGCCAAAAATATGCATATAATATAGTCAAATAACAAAATGCTCACCTACTAAAATCTACATAAGTTTAAGTGTCATGTTATCTTAAGAACATGCTCACTGTTTTACCTTGCATTGAAGAAACTGATTATGTCACGGAAGCTCACTCAAAAGATCCCGGACTACTCTGTTCAATTTAGTTACGATCAAAATGGGTTAGCATGTAAAACCAATTGATATTTGCCCTTTTGCCAGAAATTTTATGGCCACTTTGCCAAAATTATTTTCAGCCAAATAGCTTTTTTCCATGTGCGGTTATTGTGATAGGAGTGCCTCTGTTCATAAATGATAAGTCTGCTCTCTCGTGATAGACGACGCTTCTTCATGTTGAATGAATTAAGGGTGCTCGAGGTCAACGTTTACCACACTGAATCTTACTCAAGATAAAAAGAAACAGGACTATAACGATATGCACTCATACCGTGGTATGAATACACCGAAAGTGGTTGTTTCCATAAGTAAATGCTAGTTCATTCATCTTCCCCATTATGTTTCAATATTTTAAAGCTCTATGATGTGACTCCCTGCTCTCCCGCTCGTCTTTGCATTAACGACGCATGTCACTTAAGTGAAAAAAGTATTTAAATAAATAGCAGTTGAGAAGAGATTATATCATCTCTCTCCCCATTATAATTCTTCAGTATCTGAGCCTGAAATGGGCTGATTGTAATGATGATGACGGCCTTCTCGTACCCTCACTCGTCCAGATGTGCTTCTTTAACGTAGAGTAAATGAAGAGAGATGGAACATCACAAACATATTTTCGAGAAAAATAAATGAACGCGGGGGAACAAATAGACTTGGATCACTTCCAGACACGTCTAATACAATACACTGCTGCAGCACCGCTGCCGAAACTGAACAGGAAAGAGGGAAATGTTAAATGATACAAATTATTTTCCCTTAATTAATATGATTGATTGCCAGGCGCTGACGTTGAGCGAGGAGGGGGAGAAATGTGTGAAAGGAAAGTTTGCGCAGACATCATTAGTTTTTCCTCATTTAAAGATTAATCAGAAGAGGCTGGGCTCTTTAATTCTGTCATTTGTATATTTAATGGGCTGCTGCAGAATCTATGGGTGTAATTAGCTAGCTGCCGCACTCTCATTAATACGCCAGGCTCTGATTAATGCCAGCGGAGAACTAACATGACTGGAGTTATTCAGGTTATGTTGTGTAGATGATTACACACAACCTCTACTGTTTACTGAGACACAGAGAGGAGAAACAGTACACATTAAACAATACTACCTAATAAATAAGACCCTGTTCAAAACCTTCCTGTTAACGTTGGGTGTTGTGGGATATAACATAAATCCTCTTTAGGTACATTCAGTTTGAACAGCGCAGTCCATTTAAAGCCAAAAAATGTTTAATTTATTGAAAACTCAATTGAAACACAGTAAATACAATAATTGTGTAGGTCATGAAATGTATTATAAGTATTATTAGTAGTATTTAAACATTTAACAAAATGGCTCTGCAGCAGTTCATAAATGGGTGACATCCATGGATGTATAATAAGAACACCAGGTGAGAAACTTCTATAGAAGTGAACACTCTTTGCCGTCTGGAAATACAGCACATGTATATCCATGGTGACGTCATGACACATGGTTTGTGTACACTGAGCATTTTCTTGAGCACACATGACCCTGTGAATCTTTATTTAGACTCTACCTAACACTTATATGTGTGAGGACCTTTTGTGGTAGAAACACTGACCATGTCTGGACCTGCAGTCCTTATATGAGGCTTTATTTCATAGTAATTGGTTCAATTTCGGGCTAATGTTTGTATTTTGATTTTTAAGTTAAGGTTAGGGTTAGGCATTAACTGGTTATGGTTACGGTTTGGGACCAAACTTTGTTTACACTGTCCACATGAATGGATGTCAATGCAGTGTCTTCAAGAAGAATAGCTGTGCATTGCATGTGCAATGAATGCAAAAGCATGACCTGTCATCATGTGTGGTCAGGTTTGTTGTTGATGGCTCCAAAGTGGTTGTCGGTGTGAAGTAGCACAAGTCCTGAGGGGAAATCTGAAGTAAGTAATGCCGAGTATCATTTAGGTCAGAGGTCTCAAAGCTGCGGCTTGTTGTTGTTGTTGTTTGTTTTTGAATGCAAAGATTAATTTTGACTTATAGATACGACTTTATTGTGAATGACGTATCGTTCCATATTAACACACACTTCTATTTTGAAAGTTTGTGGAATATCCTCGCAAGTATTGTCGTTTTTATGTCAGCACCTTCCTGACCAGACTCGGTGTCATTTGAGTTTGAGACCCCTGCCTTAGATTTTGGACAATTGGACTAAGCACCTTAGTCATGCAGCCTGTCTCAATCCACACTGAAACATAACATACAGTTCAGCAGTCATAAAATATACAAGTATTCAGTTTAGGGTTATAAATTCAGTTTCCTTTAACCTATAGTTGAAGTAGTTAATAAACAATTGTCAGTTTATTGTTAGAATAAATAACAGAAATGCTATATACATAAATTTGAAACTTGTTCCATGTTGATGTCCACAACAGAAAACACTGGTTGCTTATTATTGTCAGTACATTGTACCACTGATAATGTTTTTATTAGGATTAGGAGAGAAGAGAAAGAAAGAGGGGATGTACAGGAAGGGGGAGAGTTGAGAGGAAAAGAGAACTTAAGATGCAGGGAGGAAAAAATGCTCAAAGGAGGCAATAAGAGGAGGAAAGGGTGAATAAAAAGGTCAAGAAAAAGCAAGCGGAAGGTTAAAAGCAGAGGGAAGAAAGAAAGAAAAGGGATGAGAGACCCGGGAAGTGTGGGGGAGAGAAGAAGGTTAAAAGGGGATAATGTAATGTCAGGTATCTGTCAGGACTTCACTCATCTCTGTGGTGACAAGGTCATGAATGTAAATGACACAGACCGGCATGATGTACAGAATGCAAGTCCAATGTTAAAGAACATGTGTGTCTGGTCCTGACTGTTTACTGCAAACACATTTACTGTCCACCGTGGCAGATTTGTCTTAATCATTGACCAAGGCATTATGTATGATCAGCGATCACTGCATAATGAGCAACTCAACGGAACCACGTCTATCCTTACATACTTTTCAACCTCTCTGTTTGAAAAGAAAAGTGCTTTGTTGTGAGTATTGTCCTCTAACTTGAATGCTAGGCTGTAATTGAAAGGGCGAAGCCGTGATACTTTATTAGCCCCATCGTAATGTAAGACAGGAGTCCTGAAACCTTTTTTTATGCCTTAGTGGCTGGAGGCACTCCATTTTTGGATTATTCGTCCATCACATTCATATGAACATGATATCTCAATCAGGATTTGAAGGAATTTCTTTAAATGTGGAGCAAACTTTCACTTGGACTCAAGGATGAACTGACTTTGGTGGTCAAAGGTTACCGTTCTGCCTTTCTATTGCATTCTAGTTTGGACTATGTAAATATAATAATTGAAAGTGACAGACTTTTGCTATTACCCAACATATAGTATAATAGATCTTGTTACAAATAGATTCAAGTGACTTCTCTCCATACACTGATAAACTGGGGGCTGCCTCTTTTTTAACGCCTTAGATCTGAGGAAACACACACACATACACACAGACTCTCTTATAGACATTAAAGCGTATGGTTTGTCTGTGTCACTGTGTGGATCTAGTCCAGGATTAAGATTCACAATCATGATCTACTGCAACATGACAAGACAGTCCTGTGAATTAATTATCTACCGTGTGTGTGTGTGTGTATGTTTGAGATTTTGCTGCTCTAAAAAAAAAAAACATAGTTTCCCCCACATTGCTAAATTCAAAGCATTGAACAGCATAATTTACAATAGCGGCTGGACATCTCTGTTATGTTATATTTTGGTCTCCCTCTCAGAGTTGTAGAGACACTGATCCATGCTTTTATTAAATCTCAGCTGGATTATTGTAATTCTCTGGATGTGGGCTTAGACCAGTCCTCTTTCCAACCACTCCGGTAAGTCCAGAATGCTGCCACTCACCTTTTGACTGGGAAAAAAGAAGAGACATCAAATCACACTGGTGTTGCGCTCCTTCATTGGCTTCCTATTCATTTTATAATTTTTAAAAAATGTTGTTGATGGTTTGGTACCATCTTACCTCTCTGAACTCCTTCAACCCATCCCAAGCTCTGAGCTGTAATAACAGGTTGCTTGTAAATGTGCCCTAAACCCGCCTAAAAACCTGAGCCTTTTCTGTAACTGCCCCCAAACTATGGAACGATTTACCAATTTAAATTAAATCTGCCCCCACCATTGAACATTTTGAATCACTTTTAAAGACCCACCTCGTCTCCTTGGCCTTCAAGCCAGGATGAGAATAATCAACCCAGACATAACTATCTAGATTCTTACCATTTTATTACTTTTATGTTTTATACCTTGTTGTAACGCCTATTACGTTGTCAACCCTGGTTGTTTTTAAATGTGCTCTAGAAATAAAGTTGACTTGACTTTTCTCTGTCACCCTCTCTCCCTCTGTCCCCACAAACCCCCTTGTTCCTGATCTTTCCTTCTACCAGGTGTTGAGTTGAGTTTTAGAACTCGTTCTCCAGATGGCTTGCTGTTCTGTGCGTTCTCTCCCGGAAATCAGGAAGAGTTCCTGGCAATTCACATCAAAAATGGACGCCCCTACTTTTTGTTTGACCCACAGGTACTTTTTTCATTTCTTTAAGAATACGAGCACTTTAAGTATAGTCAATTTGAGGAAAATATCTTACTTTTGACGGATATTGTAATTGCTATTTCATTCATAAAATCTTTGAAAGTCAAACTTAATTTCAATATTCACTGTGTTAGAAATTGATAAGATGATGGAGCATTACCATGTGACATGTCATCAAAATATAACTTACTCTACACTCTTAGCTTCTAATTGAGATATGAACTGCTTCTAACACATGTGATAGTTTTATCTGGTATAGAACTTAGGAAAATGAAAAATAGAACAATTTACTGTGTTAAATAAAGTAACAGAAAAATAAACAGACCTAAACAGAACTCAGTGAAAGTATCACATGTGCTGCTTAAATTACAGCTTGAATAAATGACCGGCTAATAATAATTATTATTTCCCTGGTCCACACGACAGCGCAGTGGCCAGCACTGTTGCTTTGCAGCCCTGCCAGACCCTTTCTTTAACCGGGTACTCCGGTTTCCTCCCACAGTTGAAAAACAGCATTCTAAAGGTGTGAATGTGAAAGTGAATGGTTGTTTGTCTCTGTATGTTGAGCCTGTGAATGAGTGAATTTTGCTTCAACATCAACCAATGGGTGTAGTATGGATAAACATATGGAGTTTAATACAGTAATTCAGAGCACCATATCTGACAAAATAAGTTGCCTTAAACATTTTGAAGTGTACTGTCCTAGTGGCCATTAAACTCATTTTGACAGGCCATTGCATTTATCTTTTTCATCCACATTGTCACTTACTTTCAATCCTACTCACTTTACTTAGTCACTCACCTTCGCCTATAAATTTCTCTTTTGCTTTAGATCTACCTCCGTCTCTCTATCTCGCTCTCACTCCATGTGTCTCCCGTTTTCCCACCCACTTGCTCTCATCTAATAAATGTGATCTGTAGCCCCTCATTGGTTTCTGTCAGGGCGACAGCGAAAGAGGAAAAAACTTTGAAAGTGTGTCAACGTTTGAATTGGACTGCAATTAACTCATTCCCTGCAGTCACCGCGCGTGAATACCAATTGCAAGCTAATTAAGCTTTGCACCCTTGCACACATACACACATACACAGCCTCCTTTCCCTTATCCATCCATGCAGACACGTGTAGAGGGGTTAAGGAGTCAACGACTTTCGATGATGAAAGTGATGATGAGAGATGATTACGCATACTTCCATGAGGCCACCAACTAATTACACACTCAAACAAACACACACACTTTTCTATCATTATACACCACTGTTTATCAAAAAGTCTTCATCAAAATGCAACTATCTATGTACCTGTGTGTGTGTGTGTGTGTGTGTGTGTGTGTGTGTGTGTGTGTGTGAATGGTTGTTTAGATCCTTGTTGTGTGTCTGTAGGTATACTCCAGGTTGTGCAGTGTAGTGTATGTGTGTCTTCTCTAACTGGGTTGATTCCTTTGTTTAAGCTAGTTTAGGGTAATTAACAGTGGGAGTGGTGTCACGGCTTATTAGTGTTCCCCTGGATACATATAGCTGGGCCCATTACTTCCTTCTATTAGCCTGTTGAGCTAGCCTAATGGGATTACCAGTGCAGTGGAGGTAATTTAGCATGACATGGGAAAGTGATATGCACATAAATATGTGCACATGCAAGCTGTCACACACAAACACTCAAAAACATTATGTTTCACATGTTAAAAAACTAAAAACAGTAGTTTGTAATTCTTAAATATAAACTAATGTCTGTCACATTCAGACCATTGTCAAATGAGTTTACACGATGTTGAGTAAAGGGTAGCTAACCCCCCTCTTTTGATGCTAACTCCACCCAATGCTTGATTTGCCTATAGTGAGCACTGTTGCCTAACTGTACTCCTCAGTAAGGAAATTATATTGGCTGTCCTAAAAGTTGCTAAATGAAAATAAGCTAATTTGCATAATTGGCCATGTGTAATTGTAATGGACGCTGTAGGAATAACATCAGGGGAGAGACAAACAGTGAGTAAAAAAACAACCTAAATGTGTTTTGAACTACAAATTAACCCAAAAGAGACACTCTGACAGAGTTACTTTGTTCAGTGCAGTGATTTATTTTAGACAATTGTACATGCTTTGGGATGGGGGAGGGGCCCCCGGCAGCACCTGCTGCTCGTTGAGTAAAACGATATGCTTTCATGTCAGAGTCTCCAAACGCCTCCAATGACACCAGAAAAGGGTCCTAGATTTGTCGCTAGTTGCTTTTTTTTGGAAAAGAGCTGCTAGATTGGTCTGAATACTCGCTAAATATAGTAATAAATTAAGTTAAGTTGGCTAGTGAGCTAGGAGCTTAATAAGGGATAGGAGGGAGATTTGGGAGTTGTGCAGGGGCCATGGTCTTGAAGGGAATTTGATACCGAGATGCAGCTGTGTGGAATATATCCACCGTTAAGGTGCTAAAATGCACACATAATTCACACTATATTTATGCAGTAGTCAAGTGTTTTATAGAATACAGTACAAGTATAGCAGCGAACAACTTTTCATTGTAACTGAGTAAGTACATGTGCTCATGCCAAGAATGTCAGGTCATTAGTTGGTCCTCAGTGAGGCAGAGGACATGTTTGCACTCAGACAGCTAAAATAACGTGGCCCTACGCCTACAGTAGACCAGACATGACTGCTGATTTTTAGAGCTATCCACTTGTGATTGGATCACACAATGCCTGTTCTGATCCCTGACTCTAGTGTGCCCTCACAAACAGATAATATACAAGTCCTACATTCACTTGCTACGACTCAATAAAAACCACCGCCACTCTTCTGCTATTAAAAATACCCACTTAAGCAATTATGTCCTAAATACCTTGCTCAAGGGCACCCCGTGGTAGCTGCTTCCTCTGCCACTTTTTTTTTCAAACAATGGATCAATGGATTCAAACGAGTGTTTGAAAGTGAAGCAAGGGATGGAAAGCAGCAGTGAAACTTCTCTGCTGTTGTCTTGTTAAATAGAGCTGGCTTACAAAGATAGTAAAGGTGTCAGAGGCTGATATACTCTGGCATTCATACATTTATCGATCTCATCATTAAATCTCCATCACTGTGTTTGTGTGTGGATATATACAGAATGTCGGTGAGTTAGTGTGAGTGTGCGTACAAGTTAACACTTGTTTTTACAACATCACTCTTTGCTTGCTTCCTAAGAGCTGATAACAGCGGTGATGTCACACATAATAGGAGGCAAAAACTTGATCGCTTTATTATGGTTGTGTCATTTTTGAGGGTGCTATGTCTAAGTTGTGTATAATAATTTGTGTGTGCATGTTAAACATAGCAGGGATAAAAAAAAGCAATAATTTTAAATGTTATATGTTAAACATGTCTGATTGTGTGTGTGTGTGTGTTTGTGTGTGTAGGGCTCAGCGGTGGCTGTGAGTGTGCAGGGTGACGGAGGGCGACTCTACAATGATGGACAGTGGCACAGCATCGTAGCAACAAGGCGAGGGGCCGTGGGAACAATCGTTGTGAACAATCAATACCAAGGTAGCTCTGCTCATATTCATACTGACCACTGTGTGTGTGTGTCCACTCGGCGTGTGGGTGTGTGAGTGTAAATGTGAGTGTGTTTAAGATGGTCTGTACATGTGAGGATGTGCGAGTCTGACAAACGTGTGCTTCTACAGTATGTATGTAAATCCCCCAGCTCTGCATGGAGGTATTACCCGGGTTAATCCAAGTCTATGTCTTATGAGAAAATACTGTTTCACACACGGAAACACACTGACTGTATATTATTCAACTGTTCTCTAGTGTTTCTTTGTTTCTGTGCAAACCTGCAAAGAAAATGGATCTTTGAACCCTGTTTCCTCACCTTCACCTGTGATTACACCCTTTCTGTATCCAATATTGTCTTTGTTTCCATTCTCACATTTTCTCCTTTCATTCCATATTCATCTGTGTGCAACACCATCACCCTGATCATCAGGAACCGCGTCGGCATCCAGCGGCAGCACCATGATTGGTGCAAACACAGGGGTGTTTATTGGGGGTCTGCCCGAGGACTTTACTCTACTGAGAGAGGACACAGGTAATCCGTGAACCAGTACAGATAAATTAGTGGTTCACCAAATGTTCTGCAGGATTCAACTGTGTAAGATAAAGAAAATATTTCTGTCACTCCAGGTGATGCCCGGCTGGTGCGACAGAGTTTCACAGGTTGCCTCAGGGATGTGAGCTTTAAGATGAGGGACAGTCCCTCAGAGGAGTGGACATCTCTAGACTGGGCAAAGGCCACAAAGAAGGAGGCAGTGTATGAAAACTGGGAGGGATGTCCGACTCACACTGTGGATGGAGCCCATTTTCTTGGTCATGGTATGATCTGGACTGTTGAAAGTATTGTAATCTGTTGTGATTCACCTCGTAGTGTGTCGACCTGGTTAGGATACTTGCTCGTGGTAATTCAGGTTGTCCTCCAGGTTCCCTATATAATTAAATGAGTCATTTGTAATAAAATGGTATGTTATCATAATTCCTACTTGTTTCAGGTTACTTGGAGCTGGACAGAGATGCATTTACTGGAGGACAAGACTTTGACATTTCTATGGATTTCAGAACAGATCAGTTCAGTGCACTTCTACTATTTACATACAACTCACTGACCGAAGACTACATGCTGGTGAGAGATTTAAACAATCGTTTAATAATCATTTAAATGCTCAAAAACAACCACGGCGCCAGCTTGTGATATTTTGTGCATTTGTAGGTGGAGTTGGAGGCCGGCCTCCTGTCCTTCCTTCTCTCCTCTGACGGTCATGTGACTGAACTCAGCATGTGGGTGGGGCTAAGCTACTGTGATGGAGACTGGAAGCAGTTGTCATTGGCAAAACGTGGCTCACTTATCTCTGCTTCCGTCAATGACTGGGCAGAAGAGACGAGGGGGGCTGAAGGAGTCGTGAGGCTGAGAGTGGATTCACCCTTATATTTGGGGGGCGTGCCCATGGAGCTCACACACCCTGCTCTGGACAGCCGAAGTCACAAGCATGGTGAGATATGTGCTCTCAGAGAAAGAGTAATCAAGCTCAAAGAAGCAATTTGACTTAGTCATGGTGAAGGTCAAACATCTCAGAGTAATAACAAAGATCACAATAGAGTGAAAATGACAATTTATAAACGGTATAATAAGAACCTGGTTTTTCCCTCTCACCCGTGCTTACATCTCCTCTTTCTCCCCTTCGTTTTTCACAGGCCTTGGAGGTTGCATAAGGGGTCTCACCATCCGAAGCGATGAAACAAACCTACCTGTCAGTCAAAGTGTTCGTCTTTCTGTAGACTCTCACCGTTCTCTCAGAGTTTACCTGGATGGCTGCCCGACCTCTGAAAGCCGCTACAACTGCAGAGGAAACGATTCAGTGTTGGTGTACAGTGGAAGAGGGACACAAGCGACTGATTATAGTTTACAGCCTTTCACTGGTAATAATACATGTAAAACACAGGGGGTTTTGAGCTGTATATAAGAGCTGTGAGAAAAAAAAAAAACAGACATTCACAAGAAATGTACTGTATGCTTGGCAAATGACTCCTAATATCCATTTTATCTATGTGTCACACATAAAAACATAGAATTATCCTCACAGCAGTTTGTAAATCTACCTGCAACATGTACATATTAATAATATTGTTACCCGATGAAAGTATTAGTACCTTCTCTTAATCTCCGTCTTCCCTGACCCAACGTTTTCATCCCATCTTTGTAGAATACCTGTACAGGTTTGTGGCTTTGGCTGCAGGAGGTTGGACAGCAGGACCTTGGGAGAGAGGACGCAGCCGAGGCCGAGGTAAGACCTCTTGTGCCTCACGCTGTAGCTGAAGTCCATTTATGTTGTAAGAAATACACAAGTCTTGTACTGTACTGTATGTTAATTCTATATGTTGCACAATCTGGTATTTCGACATTTTAGATATTATTCAAATTGCCAATTGGATTTCAAAACGGTTCATTGGTCAGGTTTTACACACTCACATGCACGCACACACACACACTGACTTAGATGGTGAGGTGATAAAAACAAACTTGATTTACTTGATTGATGCGCGTTGACCTTGTTTTTAAGTGTTTCTCTTTGTTCCTCAATGATTTCGGATGAAAAAATTACCCCCATCTTGTACAGTAGACAAGACTTACCCAAAGCCAGTGATATCACATGTGCCTGACGCTATGAGAGATTGATAAGGCCTCTATAAAGGGCATCCCAGTAAAAGGCTGTTAACCCAGAATGGCCTGTGTGGTCCCCTGTGTAATATAAAGCTGCTCGTTAGTAGTGAACGATACAGTGGTAGGTCTCCGTGTACCGTGTTGTCGCCAAGAGTGAGGAGTAGAGGCAGCGTTAGGGAGGCAGTGCTGAAAACATTAAGAATGATGAGAAAAAGAGGCAGATGGTGGAAAAGGTCTGTGAGGAAGGATGAGGTGTAGAAAAAAAAAAGTAGGAGTAAAGAAAAAGAAAAGGTGGGAGGAGACGAGGAAAAGATGCAAGGTAAGTGGTAATGAAGGGATAAACTCAGGCCGATGTAAGGACAGGAAGGTGAGAAAGTTGTTGCGAAAAAGGAAGTTAATGATGGACAAGAAAAGCAAAAAGGTCGTGGGAGATGGCGCATGAAGCAGCCCCTCAATGTTGTACTGTTTTATGACTTAATATACTCAAACACAAAAATCACAGCAGACTGGAATGCATGAGATTTAAGAGATGAAACGGAGCTGGCCATAAATCTGTATAAGTATGTAAATGCTGTTTGCTACATGCAACTCTCTGCATTTGTAATGTCCCACATTTTTTGACAATAATTTGCATGGTTTGCTGTCGTAGTATTTTTTTTTGGATAACCCAGGGTGAGGATGGCAGAGGTAATTTGAAGAAAAAAAAAAAAAAGGAGGGAAGGATGGATGGAGACAGAATGAAGGTGGTTGCGAGGCAGAAAGGGAGGGGAGAAAGGAGATGGACCATCACGAAATACAGAGGGTGTCAAAGAGAGTAAGAAGGGGAGTGCTACAGAGAAGGAGGGAGGCTGATTGCTGTGAAATATAGCCCAGAATGAATGGCTGGCTGTATTAAATCAGCGCTGAAAAAGTTACTACTCTCATAAATACTATTTATGCTAATGCTGAGGTATGATTTAGTGGGCCTATTAAAATAGAGAGATGGGGGATGCTTTTTCTTTAACCTCATGTGCTCCCAACCTGTTGTTTTGTCTTTTTCTATTGCGTTTTTTTTTTTTGCTTTTGATTATATCACTTGCTTTATTATTGTGCATTGCTTTGGGTAGTTGTGGTATGTGGTTCTTGTTGATTTGGTCTTGATCCACAACAATAGTCTCTTCCGTCTGTCATCTCTCCTCTCTGTGACTTTAGTGCCCAGGTTTGTTCCACCTCCTACGAGTGTGCAAAGCCTAAACGGTTTCAGTGCCCAGGTGAGCTGGGCGCCACCCACTGGTGACATCGTGGGGCTGATTGACAGATATGAGGTAAAGGCCTACTACAGTGACCTGCCAGATGCAGCACCTATCAAAGCCACGTATCTGGCTAATGGAAATTTCTCAGGTAAAAACACACTCCAAACTTGAATGTGTAATTTGTCTTGATATACAGGGTTTCTGGGCTATATAACTTATGTTGGTTAGTACACTTTTTTTTCCAGGAATTTCCTAAGGATTTTTGTGCATAACGCTGTTCATGACATTTAATAGAGCCAGGTGATCATTACATGATAAATGTAGCATTGCTTTAGTTCCTGCTGTCCTCTTAAACCTATGGTAGCCTTTTCACTGCCACCACCTTGGCGGGGCTGTCGGGCATTTTTTGCTCTGACTGAAAACACATTTACACGGCCCTTTCACTCACTTTCCTTCTATCGTTCATCCAAACACAAACACAGACTCACAAACTGTCCCAGGCAACCCTGTTAATGTCTTCTTGGCAAGTCCCCAACTTTCAGAGACGGTCTCCATTTGGAATAAAACACTCAGGACTACCCCGATGATGTCATGCTCTGGCATCGCTCCTTTCCTCTCTCTCTCTGTTGCTCACTTTTCGATCTTTCCTCACTTCATCTTTTACGATGATGATGGCGATGATGATGATGTGTGCGTCCGCTGCTGCGATTCGTCCCTCCTCTCATTTGCTCCGCCATGTCTCCAGGCAAATATGAAGATGAGGCTCTCTGTCTCCATGTCTCTCCATGTCTCTCCTCGGCTCCCCCCTTCTCCCTCCCGCTCTTTTTGCTGGACATTAAGCCCACTGTGATAAGGCTTCTTGTTAATTTATGATAGCCACGACACCTGACTGCAGAATTACACCAACGGCTAAAAAACACAGGAAGCAAATGAGGGTGTAATGGCAGCGGAGTGGGGCCCTGGCCCTTAATTGAATTAAAAGACATGGGTAACAGGGAGAGAGGCAAGTAGAGGGTGACATGACATAGAGGGTGAAGAGCGTTAGAGGGGGTGTCGGAGAAGAAACGGGACATAAAAGATGGACTTAGGAAATGTAGAAGGAGTTAAGAGGGCCGAGATGGCCAGGGGAGAAAAAGCATGAGAGACGACTGGAGCTTTATAATTAGAAAGGACTCACTTTGTTTGCCAGACGCAGGAAGTTTGCTTAGCAACACTGATACATAGAAACAAGTAAAGCATTTCAATTGGCTCGACTGACGCACTTACACGCGCAAGCGTAGGTAGTAACAGGGCCCAATAAATACTAAAAGCAGACAGTTAAAGGGGTGTAGCCATATAAAGCATGGCGGGCACAACACATTATGCTTTTGGATTCTCCATCCATCCCTTTTCTTCTGAACACAATATCTCAAGAACACTAAGAGGGAATTTCTTCAGAGTTGTTAGAAATGTTGAGTTGGACTCGCAGGTCGGCTGATTCGAATTTGGTGGCTGAAAGCCAAAAGTCAAGGCCACTGTGACTTTAAAAAAATGGGCTTGATCTTGTGAACACAAAGATGCATTAAACAGATTTGTATGACTGTGAAGTCAAAAGAACACCTGGCATACACTTTCACTTGGGTTTAAGGATGACAATGATCAGCTTTTTGTAGTCAAAGGACAACGTCACTGTTGCCTTGTGACTGCTTCCTCTTAAGAGTGACTCGAGAGAATCTTTTGTTATCGGTTTGGCACAAAAGTCGACTCGTGGAATAACATGAAACCACAAATTATCATTGTAGACATATAACCTCTTGACCATAAATCTACTTTCATATCATTTTGCTGTTTCAATGTAGAGTTGAAACTAAAACACAAAAACTCAGCAGTCAGAGTTTACAAAATTAGGATATATGATATTTTCCATTACCTTTATCGGCAACAAAGTTCTTCCTGTCTATCTGTATTCTCTGCCTTGTTCTGTCTGTAAAGTGTTTGCCATCTCCTCCCCCTCAGGTGTGTTATCTGGTCTAACACCGTCCACGCGATACGTCGTCACTGTCAGCGCCTGTAGTCCCGTTGGCTGCACTGAGAGTGCTCCTTACGGTGATAGTGATGATTTAAGATCGAGCTTTACAACCCTGCAGGAAGGTAAGACTATAAAGCTATGGCTAAGGTTCCACAATATGACCAAATCATATCCTTTTCACAGGTCACATCACATCAAATAACATGTATTTGTGCAGATGGGAGTTGTTACAGCAGCTGTTGCCTCTTTCTGTCTTCTACGATTGTTTGACTCGTGTTTTGCCACGATCTAAAGCCGCTTGAGAGTTTTCGGTTTGTTTAGAGCACTCGACTGTCCTTTTCTGACTCTTTATACTGTGACCCTTGTGTGAGTGATGAAAGAGCTTATTTATGTTTGAGTCTGAGGACCGATCTGTGGCACAATATGAAGACGATGGTTTTCTGGTCTATGTCAGATCAAGTCTATGAGACAAAAGTGGGCCCTCTTTTGGGTACGGACTCTTGTTTTGTCTCAGAATTCAACTGTTCAGATTTTCTATGTTGATATATTTCTCATTTTAATATATTATTGTACTAATTAAACTATGTTTTGGAAGGTGTCTTTTTCATTTCAGTAATTGTGAGTTGTTTGTGCGTGTGGACACACACACACAGACACACTTCTAAACGTTCATCATGTTTCTCTAAGAATGGAAAGAGACAAAGAGCAGAGAGGCAAGACAGAGGGGATGAAGTCAGGATGGAATAAGTAGGATGAAGGAAATTAGACTGTGGGACGGGGCAAAACACAAATGATAAAATGGATGTTGCAACTGAATGAAAGGAATAGTGAATTTTACATTTGTCTCACCAGGGAGGTCAATGAAGGAAGATATAAGGAAAGGGGAAGAAAGAATTTTCCTCACGTTAGTCACTACATTAATCTGAGTTGGACTAACTGGCCTTGTTGAGGAGATAATGTGATGGCAGGGGTCAGTGCAGAGACGGCAAAAATCAATTTGCAGCAAAAGAAAAAAAACGGATTACTGTATTGATTCTCCCTGAGCGCCGAGTTACAAGACTGAACCGTACGAGGAAGAACTTGTTTAAAGCTGCCATTTGCCAAACGTCTGTGCTTCAAACAATTCATTCAGAAAATTATTACTACATTTTTCACGAGGTCCACTCATATTGCATACATTAATTGGAGGCCCCTTTTTTTCTGTTCAAAGCTTTATCTAATGTATATTATCTTCATTGTTGTTGTTATTATGACACTGTTTACACAACAGTTATATTACAGTTGATTTGGTCAAACGTGTGTCAAATGTAGCAAATAGTGTTTCCTCATTTGCATTTATTGCACCAACCATTTATTGTAACAGACACAAGCTTCATATTTGACATTTATTTGACTTTTCATTTCAGCTCCAGACGATGTTTCACCCGCAGTTGCAGCCTCTTACCCGTCGGCTCTTCATGTAACCTGGGAACCTCCAGGAAGGTAATAAACATTGTCATCATTAACATAAAGTCTAAATAGGTGCAGTAGTTTAGGTTTACATATTTGGTAGGCTTTTTTTTTTTTTTACCATAAATAAATTCTTGTTCTCATTCTTGTTTTTTGTTCTAATCACAGGCCCAATGGACGCATTACAGAGTACCTCCTCTATCACAACAACCACATGGTCTACAGGGGCAGAGACAGACAACACAACATCACTGGTAAAATGGATAGTGTGTGTGTGTGTGTGCGTGTGTTTGTATTCTGTGTGTGTGCTGCGGTGTAGCTGTGACAGTGGAGGGACGACGCCTTGGTGTAAGGAGAAGAAGGGGAAGAGCGAAGTAAAATGAAGTGGGGGGGATTAGCATTTGAAAGAGGAAAGAGCATCTCAGTGCTAACCAAGGGAATTGCACTTTGAAAAAGAGAGCTACACACTCACACACACACACACACACACACACACACAAATGTAGAGCAGCGGAGAAACAAAGAACAGTACACATTAGCGCCAATGCATACAAACACTTTGAAATCCATCGATAAAGAGAATTAAAAAATGCCTGAAACACTTGTCACACTGCTGAGATTATACAATACTGCACCTGGTTGTGAGTAGAAACACAACACACACACACACATAGTAAACACACCACACCACATACAGGGGTGCACACAGGAGAGTCATCCTATGACATTATATTTGCATTGAATAGAGCTGACACACACACACGCACACACACACGCAACCCAACATAACACATGCTTTTAAAATAATTCACTACCCAAATGTGTGTGTGTGTGTGTGTTTGTAAGCTAATTGAAGGCATGAGAGCACATATCATCCATGCTGAGTTAATAATGCTGAGTGGCTGATGTTCACAGCGATTGGGAGGATTATGGACGCAGTAATTATACAATATGTGCAAGAATAGACTGTAACGGAGAGTGAGACAGATGGAGATTTGTTGATGCAAGCGGTGATGGGTGGAGAGAAACAACTGTAGGAAAACACAATGATCAAAAAAGTTTACGGCTGTAGAAGGAAAGAGATTGGGGGAGGGGTCATGGTTGAGTGCAGAGATTAATTCTGTGCCGTTTATTAGTCAGGTTTGAGGTCTAGATGCAGTCAAAGCTACAGTCCAATTCTATCAGTGCACAAGTCAGGACTAGTCTTGTACTTCAGGACAAAGACTTTGAAAGGAACTTGACTTAACAGTATAATTCCAGATTTTGTGATGTAAATCTGAACTTTTGCATCTTTCTGCTTCTCTTGCGCTCTCTCTGTTGATTTACTTTGCAGGTCTTGGCGTGTACACCACTCATGTACTGCTCCTGAGTGCATGCACTTCTGTGGGCTGCACCAACAGTTCACAAGTTACAGTGTTGACCTCTCAGCTTCCTCCTGGGCCACTTCAAGCACCAAAACTTACACTGCTAGACTCTCATACAATCCTGGTGGAGTAAGTCACGTACACACACACTTGCTCACAAATCTTATTTGTGTCAAGTCCATACAGCTGTGAGACACAATCCACATTAATGTACGGGAAACTCACTGTGTGACTGCACAAAACTGTTAAAACATACATTTAACAGGTTTTTATTTAACGTTTGAAAGTGAAAGTGTCCACCATGTAAACACACAGATTTTTCTGGATGATATTTTCCTTTTCTTGACTCTAGTCACTTGTAGGAAGGAAAGGACAGAGGAGACAAATCTGCATTTTATCAGATTCATGTGCAAATTCTCTCCTGCTTGTGTACACGTGTGACTCTGTGTGTGTGTGTGTGTGTGTGTGTGTGTGTTTGTGTGTGTGCGTGTGTGCGTGAGCTGCGTGTGTGTGTGTGTGTGTGCGTGTGTGTGTGCGTGTGTGTGTGTGCCTATCCTGCACAATCCAGGGGAAAACCCAGAAAATCTGAAATAATTAAGTACATACATAAAACATAACACTTTACATTATAGTAATGAACTGACACTTAATATTGTAAGCTGTAATTATTTTACATTCCATCACCCCAAAAGAGTTTTACACAATTTCAATTCATCACTAAGTTCTTTCCATAACTTAACCCCCAAAAGTGACACACATCTGTATATAATATTTGTTCTCATCTGGCTAGTTTCAAACATAAATGATCCTGATAAATTATAATTTTCTCACAAAAAATGATCCGTGGTGTTTTTGAAAAGACAGTACCAAACTCTACTGAAATACACACACAGGGTCAAGAGGATATAATGTCAGTGGGACAATTATATACATTATATCATATGATAATATATAATCGTCCTTAGACAGATATCGTGATTTATTTAGATATGCGTATATATACAGTTCGTTATCATGGAGTGTGTATTGCATGTTACTCAGCGATCGCCACGTCACCTGTCAAACATGCGCAGTCACAAATGCAGACAAACCCCTGATAAGAAAATGTAGTAACTATTAAAAAAGAAAAAGGCATCTGTTGCACACGACTTCTAAAACATACTTTCTGACCAATAGTATAAAACCATTACTGCAGTGAATTATGGCACAGATTATTACAACTCCCCCTTGATTTAGTTTTTCAGAAGTGGACATACATCACGCTGCCAATCGACATCATACAAATCTTATAATAAATGTGATAGATTAGCCACTGTGGCTAATTGTGTGCTAACATGCACTCATCAGTCATTCAAAAACTGGGCTTTAATGGGTGGAAACAAGGAAGGAATCCATCACTTTTTAAAATGGCCTCCCCCTGCTGACACACTGGGAGGGTTGAGTTACTCCCCGGGATTTGTAAGAGTTGTAGGGGTTGTTTAGAAAAATGTTTTTGGTTTCTTTTCATTCATGAGTTATTTAAGCGCTGTATTGCACCTCAACAGTGGACCTCCCTGCTCCCACACAGTGCTGTATTTTATTTTAAATTATTGATCAGTCATTTTCATCATAATGATAATGAATTGATTTTGGAGAGACCTACTGTGCGTCCGATAGACTCTATTTTAAGCTTTGGTGAAGCCAGGACCATGACAGGAGACTTGAACCAATCACAGGGAAGTTCATAGAGAGGGGGTGTGCTCCTATTGGCTGTTCTTCTTGCACATACATGATACTTTAGTGTAAACGCCACTTTTCTCCTTTACCCAAAAAAGCAAAGAAGAGTCTGAAAGAGTGAGAAAATAAACACAGTAAGGACTGAGAGGCATCTTTGTAACCACCTGGGTATGAGACTCAACAGTCAGGCAAACATCACCAATATTGATGTTGTTTACAAGTATTTGAGGCGAAACATCAGGAGGAAAAGGGGTAGCTGGTGGTATATAACAAAGCAAGGATATCCGCCAAACTGCTTACCAAATGTCGGAAGGTTATTTGCAGATTGCAGATGTTTTTATGGAGAGGAAGTTGCTACTTGCAGGAAAAGTCTAACCATTGGTTTCTCGCTGTGGCTAAACCAAACCCCATTTATTACCAGGGAATATGTGCGTAAAATAATATCATGTGGATGAGCACGTCTTGCAGTTATGAAGAAATACAAATTCCTTATGAAACGTCTCTGCAACAAATGGCAAATTGACGCAGATGATTCCATCTCCAGGTGGATCCGTCCCTCTCAGGTCAATGGCGTCTTGGAGTTCTACTCCATCTTCCTGTCACATGATGGCGCCCCGCCTGTGCTTGCCCATAACAGCACAGAGCTCTTTGAAGACTACACGCTTCGCGACCTGACGCCTGGAACAACTTACACCATCACTGTGGCTGTGAGTGTCCAACCCTCCTTACCCTGCCGAGTCATCTTCCTGATTGTGCCGCATCACTTTTCATCCTCTCCTTCATGCACTTGTGTGTGTGTGTTTGCTTACGTCAGGCCTGCACCGGAGGCGGGTGCACGTCGAGCCCTGCCAGCCAGGCCCACACGGAGGAGAGCACCCCAGAAAACGTGCCTGCACCACTGGTCACCCATTTGTCTCCATATGCACTAAACGTTAGCTGGATGCCTCCTGACACTCCAAATGGTGAGAAGACACACATTTTACACCAACTGACCGATAAATAATCATACATATTCAAAAGTATACAAACATTTAACCTCTAAATTAATGTTTAATTTGAGCTAAATGCATTTAGTATTTGTAATTAATAGTATTTTCTTTGACAAAAGGAAAAAGACTGGTAAAGGAACAGGTATAGAAATGTGTATCATTATGAATTTTAATTGTAATTGAATCATAGCTTTGAATTGGAGGTGTCAGTATTTAACCCAGCCTCAGAACCCACAGATCCAGTTCAGGGATTACCTCCATGTGACACAGGAGTACATTTCCAGATCGGTGACCGAGGGATAAAAAAAAAAAAACAGTTTGGGGGCGAAAAAAAGGAAACTGAAAGGACAGGGAATGAAGGCCTCAGAGAAAACAAGGCCAGGAGTAACGGAGGCGAGGAGAGAGCAGTGCTTGGCGAGGCTCCTTTAAGTGGATGAAAAGTGCTCCCTTTTGACTGAAAAGAGAACTGCAGGCTACTGAAGCTCAGACTCACTGAGTGCTGCTCGCTCGGTCGTCTCCATCCCTCTGATCTTCATTACAATCAGCTGCACTGTGATGAACCAGGTTGATTTAAAGTACGTCACTGTCTAAAAAAAAAAAAAATTAAAAATCATGCAGATATTCTAAAACATATGAATGTAACAAAACACTGTATTTCACTAAGTAAGTTAGCATCAAAGAATCCACATCCAGCGGCCATAACATTAAACTCTTATATGTTTTGATGTTGAGTGAATGCATAATTGTTTTAGGCTATTTCTATCTACGGTATTACACAGAATCATTTATAGACGTTAAAAGGACAAACAAGAACAACTCTGGACCATGGGTTTCATTGCTCACCCTACAACCTGTACACTATACAAATACTGTGGCACTATATATATTTATATAGAAAATATGCATGTATATATATATATATTCTTTTATATACAGTATATATATATACATACTGTGTACTGCAAATAACTGGCTTCACTCTTATGTCAGGTCTCGACGATTGTTTGTACTCGTAAAACTACATATCCAAGATATTGCAGTTAAATTCTTGTTTTTTGTATCTATTATTTTATGTCAACTATTATAAATAGAAAATGTATAAAAAGCTTAAAGTTTTAATATAAATGACCTGGAATTATTGTGCACAAATCATTTCACATATTATATACCTTAGATTTACTATCTTGTCCCATATTGATTAAATTAACTGGAAAAAATGAGGGACAAATACACTGACCTGCCACAACATTACAACTGTGTTTTTTTAACGTTATGGTAGATGTTATTTGTATGTCGCATCTTTCACCCTCGTTTAATGTCATCACTCCACTGTTTATTATAAAGGCACACAAATACTTGAACAAATGGCAAAAAGAAACACATACATTTTATCATTTAATATCATACTTTACATAGTTTTTACCCATAGGGATTCGTCGCCCACCTGCTGTGCTCATGAGCTACTATGGAACAAGTACGTTTCAAAGGGAAAGAAACAATTTAGAAAACATTTCAGGCAAATTCAGGAATAAAAGTTTTTTTTTTTTTTTAACTGCAGCGACTTTGTAACTGCAGCAGATGTTGACTTGCTGTAGAGACAAACTTTATTTTTTTTGTCAGTTCAGTTTATGTTATGAATAAAGCAGAAGAGCAGAAACATTGACATGTTGTGTTTGTTTTAAATTTCAGGCAAAGCAGCATGTTTAGTTTGGAAAGAGAATCTGTTCTTTTATCGTTGTGATGTTCAAATTTAAATTTAAATTTAACAATTAGGGAAGACACGTTTGATTTAATTTGGTGTCTCAGATCTCTGGATGTAAAAGCAGTTATTTTTGCGAAAAGGACAATTTTGAGAGAAAGAATGACTGAAACCAAGAAGTAGACATCACAACACAAACCGAACCGTGTGCTTGTTGTTGTCAGGTGCGCCTATCTTAATACATGCTGTGGAAATGATGCGTTTGGGAACAATCTTTTCGTCTCAAGAAAACTCTGAAACCACACATTTTCAAAGAACTGAAGCTCCCCACGTCACACTCAGAACTGTGCGCTTTTATAGATCAAACACATTAAACATAGAACTTATCAACACTTGCATTAACAAACGCTACATGTTATGAAACCAAATGAACGGCTCACGATGAAAACCCTCTGAGGATTTCCCAGCCCATTTCACCCCAACGTACGACACACGGGCACATACTGCCGCGCTCGTTAAAGTGTGTGTAATTCCATAATGCGCACATGTGTGTAATGTGAATCGTGTGTGTTTTACGCTTAATGCCACACGAGTGCATTTCGCGCCATAAAC
Organism: Solea senegalensis; assembly: GCF_019176455.1. Classification (NCBI taxonomy): domain Eukaryota; kingdom Metazoa; phylum Chordata; class Actinopteri; order Pleuronectiformes; family Soleidae; genus Solea; species Solea senegalensis. The sequence goes on from NC_058027.1 coordinate 19,561,725, forward strand.
CCTGTGATGTGTGTGCATATTAGCCTGGATAAATTACTTAAAGCTTCTCTCATCTGATGACAGAAATTTATAACAAGGGAGACACTTAATCATGATTACCCGATTATCTCACGCTTAAAAAGCTTTAATTTTTTTTTGCTTAAAAAGGGAAGAAGGGCTCAGTGGCTCTTTTTCTCATTTTCTCTTCTTTTCTTTTTTTTTTCCTAAACGGACGGCAACAATGACGACGATGATGATGATGATGCCGATGAGTTACAGAGAAGGGAGATTCTGTGTTTTTTTCTCTCTCTCTCTCCTCCTCTCTCTCACCCCTTCTCCCCAATTCCGCAGGGATTTGTGGGGGATAATCCTCTCGGGGATTAGGTCGGGGCAACACGCAGACAAAGAGGGGAAATAAGCCTGTTATGCATTTGCTGCTTCATTTTGCAACCTGTCTTTATTACAACCTATACTGATATGGGCTTATTCACACACACACACACACACACACACGCACACATACACCCTCACATGCATGAGATTGGTCACATTAAGAGCTTCCCAGATGTAGTTTGGCGTCTGTGGGGTTTTTGTGTCTTCATTTCCCTGATAGGTGTGTGTGTATATCTGTATTGAGCAATAATAAAACCCACACATGATTAAAGCAGAATAGACTCTCAGCTCTTAGCACTGATCTTTTGAGCCCTCTGTATGCATTTTTATTAAGGAAAAGCGCATTTGGCATCACACTCTTTCATTTTTTTTTATTAGGTGGATGTAATGTAATGTAATGATTGTGTGTATGTGTGTTCATCTTACCTCGTGTGTGTCTACACTATGTTTGTGTGCAGTGTCCATCTTTGCAGATGAGTCTGTGGGTGCACGTGTGTCTGTGTGCGTGCGTGTTGTGCTTTGTTACCTCTCAGGACTTTTTCTGGCACAAGCACTCACCTTGCCAGGACCAGTGCTCCTCATTTAAAAATCATAGTTTGGATAAAGTTAGGTTTAGGCAGTAGTTTGTTATGTTTTTTAGGGTATTAAAGTGAAGAATTGCTGCACAGCCCGCATGTGCCTGTGTGTGTATGTTCATGCTGGACCCTTGTCCTCGTTATTTCTTTGGTTACCTTTGTCAGTTTTGGTGCAGTTTCATCCTCTGGTTCACACCGGGACATATTGACTGGCAGAAGTGAAGTCATTTTAAATTTGCATCATAACCCAGTGATCCAGGCATACCTTAGCTGCCTTTCCTCATCATCTGTAAACTGTGTGTGTGTGTGTGATGGACTGTTTCTGAAAATGAGATCACGTGACACACTTTTTTAAACAATTACATTAAAAACAATCTCACAAATGGACATTTTTGATTGCTATAGAAAAGTGTTTTTATATATGTATGTGTGTGTGTATATATATATATATATGTACATATGAGGTGCTTTGTTGTATGTGGCAAAAGTGTTATAGAGAGATATCCATTAACTGATTAACACAGTGATTACAGTTATACCTAAATCCTGTTCACAAGGACTGAGCTAAGCACCATTCTATGATGTCTGACATGAAATCAGGTCACTTCAGCGCGGTCTTGGTGTTGACCACTGCACTTTTACTTCTATCTATTTTGTTAGAACCGTCACCTATTTGACTGCACACTCTCATCTATTTGACTCTAAATAGGACCATCATTTACAGTGGACATCATGGTGTGTTGAAGAAGACCTGAAAACGTTGACTTTCAGGCTCATTTTCCTCATAGACTTGCATACAAATCAGTAGAGTTGATGCCTGAAGGCCGTTCAAGAGAATTCTATTTTTGCTCCACTCGTCACTAAATCCATATCTATACACAGTCTATGATTACACACATGACAACATTCCGTGTGCTCTGTTGACAGGTGTTTTAACCAGCTATGGCGTGTGGCTGGATGGCGTTCTCATTTCAAACGTGTCCTACGTCCAGAGGTTCTTTGTGGTGGACGGCCTCTCTCCATGGAGCCGACACTTGCTCAGGGTCCAGGCCTGCACTGCACAGGGCTGTGGCAAGGGACCGCTGGTCAGTGACTTGTGTTCTACTTATCCCAGAAATGATGTTATGTGTTACTAATACGATTTTACATTTATACATAAATGTTATCACGCATAAATGATAAATATGCAGATAGGCATGTGTAAAAAACATTTGAAAAGTGTTTCTCCTGTGTGTGCGTGTGTGCATGTGTGCGCGTGTGTGTGTGTCACCGGCTATCATAAAGGGTGATCGATCCTCTCGGCTCAATAACGAGGGCTGGCGTGATGACAGTGACATTTGGTAGGAAATGCCACTCCATGCTCAACGACGTCTCTGTCAACAGGCTGCATTTTGGGGCATTTTTCCAATACGGACGCCATATTTAGTCAAACACTGCAGGATGAGCTGACACAGCAGAGCAGGAGGTGGGGGTGGGGGGAGAGGAGAGGTGGAAGAGTAGTGTGAAGAGGAGATGGCAGGAAAAGGGAGAAGAAAGGTGGGGACTTTAGGGGTAAAAGTGAAATGAGAAGGACGGACCAAATGGTCAGGGCAAAGTGAGGTGAGGTGGAAAGTGAGGATGTGAAGGGGCTGCAGAAGAAATGAAGAGAGTGGGGTGATCGTTGAAAGAATACAGGGATAAAAGATCATGCGACGGAAAATCTAAGTTTCAAATAAAATAAAAGTGTGTATGAGTGTGAGTGTGGTTTATGTCTGTTCTGTGTACTTGAACACAAGTGAGCTTTTTTTCTTGTTTTTCTTCTGTCTTTACAGGTGGAGGTGCGTACATTAGAGATGGTCCCAGAAGGCCCTATACTGCTGGAGCTGACCAATCAGAGCTCTCGATCCGTGCGCGCACGCTGGACGGCCCCTCCCAGGCCAAACGGGAACCTCAGATACACAGTGCACTACAAAAGCTCAGGTAACATCCATTCAAACGCATACTCAAATACACATATTCATGAAATAGTAGTTTATTTGCCCCGAAGTTTTTAGTCTTTACAGCTTATCCTGTGGGAGCTGGAGCCTCTCAAGGGCCAACATTCAGAGACAACGAACAATTTACACAATTATGATCAATTTTGAGTTTCTAATCAACGTAACGGCAATCTGCATGTCTTTGGACTGTGTGAGGAAGCTGAATTACCAACACACACACACACACAAACACACACAGATCATGCAAAATCCTCAGGACCCAGTCAAACAGGAATTCAAACCAAGAACCTTTATATTTTAAAGCTTTATATGTTTTTTTTTAGCAACAATAAGAGCAGGAACAAAGGGCTCCTCAGTGCAGTAATGTCTCAAAGTAGCGGGAAAGGAGAGATCATGCAATCAAACAAAAGATGTTCCAGCGAATCATTAATCAAAAATATTGACACAACTCTTTATATTAGAGTTTTATATTTCTTATATTTCATAGGAATCTTTGGATCTTTGTGTTTTTTTTCATTTAGAGGAATATTTCCAGTCGTCAATTGATTCCAAACCAATGTTTTATTTTAGAACTACTCTAGAATGCATGTCTTTGTATTGGATAACAATGCTTCATTGTTTTGTTTTTTTAGTTTGCAACTTTTAATATTCAAAAAAAAGACCCCTTTGTTTTATTACTTTCATGTCATGTGACCCACTGACTCAAAACAATTCCAAGTCTATCACGTCTGTAGACGAACACGATACACGGAATGATTGCAGATGTGAGATTTACATAGACAGATGACGAAGAATAGCAAGTGAAACAAGAAAAAACATTAGCGGTGACCAACAAATCAGGTGAGGTGGACTGGACATGGACAGAAAAGGCAGAAGACGAAAACTGAACATGAATGAAAACAGCAGAGGATGCTGATTCTTGAAGTTTCCCATATCCACAAGTCTATCTGTCACACACACACACACACACACACACACAGACTGGGGCAGAGACTTTGATCTGCACCTCACAGAGGAAAGAGATTCAAATGAGTGGAGAGTAGAGGGAGAGGTGGTGTCTCGCTCTAGTTACCCATAACCTCTTGTTTCTTTGATACACGCTGCCTTCATCAGCTCACACATACAGTAACTGATGTGTTTGTGCGCATGTGTGGGTGTGTGTGTCCATCTAAATATACCGGATAGGCTCACACGGTGCCATTTTCTGATCCTTTTTCTTTGACTATCCTTGCATAACCTCAATATAGAGGTCTCTCTCTCTCTCTCTCTCTCCTTTGATCACCCTGTTATTCTCAGTCACTGTTCCTCTCTCTCTTGACGTCTCAGTCCCTTCTACCTGCTTTTCTCTTTCCTGTTTCCTCTGTGTCTTGTATGAAACTTTTCCGCTGTTTCTTGGATGACACTAATAGATAAGTGTGTATAATAATAATTGTAATCATTTATGTAAGTGGATGTCAGTTATCATGAAAGTAGAAGGCTCTGATTTTTGTGAATGATTATGATGAGCTTTTTTTGTTTCTCTGTTGTTTTTTTCCGTGTTCACTTTGGCTGACCTTCAACTGGGGATGTCCCGAATCCTTTTTCCCTGTTTTATTTTGGATCTCAGACAGACACTACTGTTTAAACTGTGGATCAAAGAAGCTTTATCATTACGACTGAACAATGAAACGTGAGCCAAGCTAAGTTTGGCAGATACTAGGTTCCCAAACAGTCATCAAACCGTCATTTTATTTTTTACTGCCATAAAACACCAACAATAGCAACAACGACTACTGAGATCCTTTTATTTTGTTCTCCTTTATCGAGGATATCAACTGAAGTGTGATGTTCACTACCATGAGTGAGATGTCACATGATCTGTGGATTGTGTTGGTCTAAACAAGCAAACCCCAAATCTCTAAAAAGGAAAGCTACAGAATTATAATAAAAGAAAAATATTAAATATTCCGGTCCAGGTCTACTTTAAAACCAGATACATATTATGTCCTGAGGTGTTCATACAAAGTTCCTGTGGAGCTTAATGACCCTTAAGACGTCACTGTCCCAGAACCTTACATGTGTGTCCCTCTTTTCTCTCTCTCTCTGTCTTTTAAGATGGTGATGGAGCAGTAGATGGAAGTACAGCAGTCGGCAGCTGGATGTCTGTGCCCGACCTGCGGCCTTACACAAACTACAGCTTCTGGATCAGAGGGTGTAACACACAGGGCTGTGTAGAGAGTCTGCCACTCAATGTTACAACACCTCCAGCAGGTATTCACACCCAGATCCACCCACTATGTCACAGGTTTTGAAATCTATGTCTGCACACGTCGAGTGTACAAATCTGTTTGTCTTGATCTGATGCGTACTCATATGATAAATTGATAAAGTGATTTAAAGACTTCTCAAATATTACAGATGTGTGTTGAAATACATGGTATAATTCTCAGATTGATACAATTAAAATATAATTTGGTTGACATCAAGCAAGTGATTAGGAATGCAGGATTGGACTTTTTGCCAGTATCTGCTGATACCGATATATATATACATATATATATATATATATATATATATATACTGTATAGATATAATTACACAATGTGCTTTTTTTGTTGGAAGAAATGTGCTTGTTTTTTGCAGATAAATGTTCAAGCTGACCAGAACAGATAGTAATTACTGTATTAAGTGTCTGTAATAACACACATTTTTAACACACATGTCTCCACCTGTCTCTCTCTATAAAATTATGAAGACACACCACACCCCTGTCTTAGTTGGAGAATAACAAAAGACAGACTTTGGAAAGTTCTGCTGTTCAAGTTCAAAACAAAGGCATAAGAAAGTATAAATTTTAAATACCAGACGTTTCCTCTCTTTCTATCTCTCTTTTTACCTCTGTGCCTCTGGCATCTCTTTAGACTTCTTTAAGGCAAACTGTCTTGATGCGTCCTTGTTCTGTGAAAGAACAGAGAGAAGATAGCCAAGCCAAAGACAGAGGAGCAGAGGAGGAGGGGAGCGGAGAGAGAGAGAAGTGAACATAAAAGTGCATAGTTTAAAACGATTAGTGACACCTCTGATATTGTACCTGCTAACACAGCATGAGAGAGACACAGGCTCACCAACAGTGTGTGTCTGAGGTGTATGTGTTTGTGTGTGCGTGTCTGTCTATCTTTCAGAGAGGCAGAAATCAATGTATGTTTCAGTAAAGATACACACAAACACACACACAGGAGATGACCTAATAACCTACAGTAAACTAGTAACAGATGAATACAATTTAATTCACAAATTAAATTACCCTATCAATCTATGAATATCAGTTAAGCATATAATAATTCATCCACTAAATTAAATGATGATTAAGTGATGTTTTTGAGACACTTTTTGTCATAAAACCACTGTTGTGAGTGAGGACAGTCTGACACGACGTTATGTCTTCTCTGTCCTCACAAGACGGACATTTGTGTGCGTGTGTGTGTTATCTTTAGAATGTCTTGAGCAATCAGTCTTGTTGTTGTGTGAAGACACTCATGGGTCTGATTGTAGGATCACTTTATCCTCCTCTCCGCTCACATCGCGAAACACTCCGGTCACTCTCGTTCCCTCCTTGAGTTTGTTGTCTTTATCGCTTTCTTGCTCTGTCTTTATTTGGGCTTCCTCGGTTTCTGTTGAGAGCACAGCCATCAGACTGAATCAAGATGTTTTCAACACTAACACTATGCTATCATGTTCAGTTGGAGGAGAGAGCCACTACTGGGAGAGAGGGAGAGTGTGTGAGTGTGTGGTTATAGTACATGAATAAATCTGACCACTCTTTGTGACATTTTCTTTACAAGGTCTATTACTTTTATCTTTTTTTTTGCCATTTTATCAAATGTTCAGGTTTACAACGATTAATTGATCACTCATCTATAAATACATTATTCATTCAACACTAAATTATCATCAACAATGTTGATAATCAACTAATCTGAATGAGTATTAAGCTGATTTTCCAGCTTCTTAAATGTAAATATTTTTTGTTTCCTTGCTCCATGTAACACTTAAACTTGGAACGTTTAACCCTTTGTTTGTTTTTTTTGGTTTTTGATTTTGGCTGTGTTCATGGATATGGCATGAATTATGGCAGGGTTGTGTATTTTTGTTTGATCTTGCTATTTCCAGCTCAGCTTCTGCAGTCAGGCTAAAATACACTGTCAACAATCAAGTGTTACACTCATACTCTTAAGTGCAAAACATGTCCTATTGAAACCCATTCAAGCTGCAAGGTTTGATCTCACTTTCCTTAAAGCATAATACATGCATTATATTATATCTGGGTGTCAATATGGGCTTTTGCCTTGGAATTGATTATTTTGGCCATATTCAGCATATGGAGAAAAAACATGCTATTTACACTAGATGGCAGTGTCACAAGTGTTGCTGCTAATCACTGACATGTAGAAAAGACTGTAATACGTCAACACAAAAGAAAATGCTTTTTGCATGTAGTATATTGAAAGCTATATTTTCAGTTTTTAAAAACATCTAATCCAATCCAACTTAATTTCTAAGGCACTTTAATTGACACACAATATGGTGGCATCATGACAAAAACCTGGCATTTAAAGGGTTAAAATGTTTCAAAATTAATTAGTATTTGATATCAATAATTAAGACAGATGTTGGTGAAAATAAATCAGCTCAATGAAAGAAGAAAATTATAATGTATAATATTTTTTATAGCTTGTGCTTAGCGGTACGAGTGTGACTAATGTAAGACCCGGCCCAAAAGCAACTGAAAAAGACTCTAAAAGACAAACACAATAAAATCCGTATGGGTGGGGCCTCTCAGAGATGGAGAGATTGCCTCAGGTCGTCTTGTATGAAGTCTGTCTGTCTGTGGTATTGAGAGAAGGTCAGGGTAGAGAGCCTTCATCTCACAGAACTAGCGTGGAATGAGACTCAGTATCAGCTCTTTTTATTTTGCTTACCTTCAATAATACCTAACCCAAAAATTGTTGGTCTGCATATTCAAATTCAGAGTCAGAACGCAGAACGCATTCATTGCTACAGTTAGTCTGAGTCTGAATCTGAGTCATCATTGTTCAAGTCAAACCACAACTGGAGTACTGGAGTCTCTCTCTCTCCTCACAGCTCCAGACGGGTTATTACCTCCATGGTTGACACACTCTGCTACTACCAGTCTGAATGTGTCCTGGTCCCGTCCTGTGCACGCCAATGCACCAGGCCCACTCCGCTACAGCCTGCACATGAGGACAACCCCACAGAGGCCGGTGATAAGGTGAGAATAAAAGTGCACACACACAAAGAATCACACAGGAGTGGAGAAGTTGGCACAAACTTGCATGTTAACAAAGAGAAATATGAGCAAGACAGACACACTAGACCCGGATATTTTTGACATACATGATCACCTGAACAGAGACAGAAGCATATACATGTACCTACCAAGAGGTACATTATACCGCACAGCTGAATGTGTCACATCAGTATGACGGAGCGTCAGAAATACAGAGAAGGGGATGAGCCGTGGAGACGACGGTCAGATTCAGAAAGCCAAAAGAGGAAAAAAAAAAAATCAGAGACGGGACAGGAGATGGAAAAATGTGATAGAATAAAAAGAGAGAGAGAGGGTGTGCATCTGATATGTATTCATTACATGCTTCCTGACAACAAATTGCAATTTAATCCAAGAAGAGGAGGCTCTCATTCTGCGGTAATAAATAAATGACTAGCTACATGTATTATATATCAGACAGCCATGCCCTCCTCCTCCTCTGCTATGGAAATCTCATTGTTCCCTGATTTATTCATTCATTCATCCCTTCTATCTATCTCATGCTAAATGGTCAACGGTCCCTCATTTATGACAATATTCTTTTACTTGTCCCAGATTCCTTTGTATGATTATAAGACAGGGGATCAGGTCTGACACAAGAATATGATAAAGAAGCAATGGAAATAGTGTGCATTTTGTCAATATAGTTACTGTTTAGGGATCATGTGAGATACGTCCCTTGACACTTTTGTATGGATGCACTTTAAATAAAGATTCACTCAGAAATGTGTGCTGTGGTTCTGAGTGTCAAAAGTCAATTTTAACGTAACTTTTAAGGAAGCGTTTCACAAAACACGTTGACGTTTCTGGGAAACCTGGGAAATGAGTGTTTCATGTTGTGTCTTGAACCTAAGATAAACATCATAACACATAACACACATACAATAAACAGAATACCAATATTCCCACAATACTGTATATGTGTCTACTCTCTTTTCTATGCATTGTCCCCAAAATACTGGAATTTGATGTATGTAATGGAACTAAATTTGGAATACCTTTTTTGTGACTTTCTTGCTAACTTCTGGCTAAGGTCTCTGCTTCAGCATGTCATGCATCGTGAGAGCACGGGCATTATGCATGCAGATTATGGTAAATTACTAAGAAATAGGTATGCCATAAGGTCTGAAATGAAATGATTGGTCAGTTCTATAATAGTACTGACGCTTTCAGGATGTGAAGAGGTTATTACCAAATAAGATGAAAAAAAAATATTAAAGGAGAAAATTACAAACTGGAGGTTTAAACATGGCTAATTTTGATTCTGGTGTGTGTCCGTCCCCTCCTAGGCTTTTGGAAAATGTAACGGGCACCTTTTCCTACCGTGTGGACGGCCTGTCACCGTTCACACGCTACATGTTCAGAGTGGTGGCTTCACACACACACGGGCAGACTGCTGGACCGTGGGCGACCCTGCACACCGCGGAGGATCGTAAGTACACTCATTTTCACATTATTTCCAGTGAACACAGGACAGGTCAACTTCATTTCTGAATTGTGGTTGAATTAAGTATTGATATATTATTGTCATTGCTGACTTTGCTGCATGCTCCGCCATGTGCACCGTGGACCCATCTGAGATCTGGACACTTGCTGTGAATAACGGCTGCCAACAGGGTCAGAGGGAAAAGACACTTGAGTAAAGGCTCACTGAATTAAAATCTACACCTGCTTAAGCCTATGATGTGTTAAGAATATGTTTATTCACCGGTAGTGGTTAGCACTCTTGCCTTTGCAGCAAGAAGACCCGGTTGGAACAAGGGCCTTTCTGCATGGCTTTCTCCGGGTTCTCCGGCTTCCTCCCACAGTCCAAAAACATGCAATATGGTGATTAGGTAAATTGGATACTCTAAATTGACTGTAGGTGTGAGAGTGAATGGTTGAATGGTTGTTCGTCTCTATATGTGGCCCTGCGATGGACTGTCCAGGGTGTGACCACCCCCATCGCCCCAAGGTCAGCTGAGATTGGCACAGCACCCTCCGTGACCCTCCTGTGGTGGACAAAGCAATAGAAAATGGATGGATAGATGTTCCCTCACCGTATCTCACAGTTAGATATCCTTTTCTGGATGAAAACTGAACTTTGTAAATCACACCAAAGTTGAAAATCCAAAGATTTCCATCAGCAAGTTCACTTATCTTATATTCTTACTTTGGTGTTTGATTTCCTTTGTTTGATTGTAACAAGGCTGCCGAACACCAGAACCTCCTGTGTACTGCAATTTTTCATAGCGACTATCCCAAAAAATCATGCCCCATCCCTTATAAGCGTTTTGTTTCTGCCGCTGTTTTGTCTTTTGTTCGTATTAAACCAAAATAAAGGAATCTAATCTAAGGGCACATTAAAAATGAAGGTGGTGATGGTGCAAACTTCAACACAAGCAAGATAAGGTGAAATGCTGACAGAGATAACTGAGTTGTGTGTGTGTGAGTGTGAGTGACCTAGCCAGTGTCATTGTGGGCTAATTGCTGTAATAGAATCATATTAGCCACTGGAACAGCCTCCTCAGTGCAAAGTTATAAATTAATTAGTACCACGCTATTATCACATACATTATCATTAAGCAGCTGAGATTTGCATACACTGGATACATGTACACAGGAGTGAGTGTGCTGCTGTACGTATACATACACATGTGCATGCACTGACGCAAGCACACGTGCAGTCGTAAACAAACTGCATTTAGTATACATTAAATTATGGTCCTCTGTGTTTTACTTTGCATTGCAGAACTGAATTCCCTCTGGCTAACACACACACACGCGCACTCTCATGTGCCCTCACACGCTCTCACACACAACTTGTGTCTAGTTTATAGGGGACAATATTTGTGTTGTTGTGAGTTGTGAGAGTGAAATCATGTTCTCAGTGTGTGTGTTCAATAGATTCAACACCATCATTTTAACATCTCTCAGATATGCACACTAACAAACACACACACACACACACACACAGATTTGTGGAGGTAGACACTGCATTGACTTCTACTCATTTAGACAACCTAAACACCCCTCACCTTATCCGTACCTTTTAATGCTTAACCCTGACCTCAACCTCAACTTCACCAGTTCCTCAGAAAAGCAGTTCTGGGACCAGGTTTTGGTCTCCATGTGGACGACTGAAAAGGTCATGAACATTTACATGAACACACCTCCTTGTCCTCCTCATCAGCTTATCAGTCACACCCCTTAAAGGAATACGTCACCGATTTGCATTTAGCTTTGTATTACTGGAATAGGGTAGTATTTTGAAAAAATGTTCTTCCCAACCCTTAAATATCTTCACATGCCCACCAGTGACACTTGGTCCTGTTAGCCTAACTGTTAGCAAAGATGGCTGACACTGTTGACATTGTGGGAATGAGGTACCGTCCCCCTACAAGTGGGTCTACGAAATGGGGAATTAGCGTTGCAGTTTCAAGGCTCGGACCAAGTGTCACTGGGGGGCATGTAAGATATTTCTCGACTCGGGGGGGAAACTGAGGTTGGGAAGCACAATTTAAAAATTAGTAAAAGGTTGTTCTGTGGTTTTTACACGTAAGTAGAGTCCTTCATAATGACAGTTGCAAGATCCCCACTTTACCATAGAGTATATACTACACTGTATTATATGGTGACATGGACCTTCATTCTCTGATTCTCTGAAATTAGTTTTTGCCTCTCTTGTTCTTTTTTTTCTCCTTCCTCTTACAATTTTTATTCTTTCATTTTTTGTGTGTGTTTGAACATGGTTTTAGTCTCACCTCATCTAAGCCGAGGCTCTCAAGTTTTTCGAGAGCAGCAAGGGACAGCAGAGAGACAAGTAGATGAAGAAAATAGTGAGGAAAAAGGCCGGGAAAGACAGATGGAGAGAACAGAAAAAGGTAATGAGGAACTGAGGGGGGGAGAGAGAGAGGGAAGTAGAGGGGCTAATGACAGAACAGAGAAAAGGAGACCCACGCTTCCTCCTTTCCTTTTTATCATTCCATTAAAGTTTTATGTCCATCTTTTTAATGTAATTTGGTGCCTATGAATTTCTGTCGCTGAAGAACAGACAGACAGCTCCTGTGAACATAAACTCTGGCCGTGTTGGACAGCTCCCTTTCCTCTGTCTACTCCCATGTTCACACCAGCTAAGTGATCTGAGGGACAGCGTGTGTGTGCGTGCGTGAGTGTGTGTGTGTGTGTGTGTTACAGGGTGTTATAAAGAATATGAACGAATAAAGCGCTGTTATGACAAAATGATCTTAGTGAAGCAGTCTTACAGTGTGTGTGTACCAGAGAGAGAGAGGGAGAGAGCATTGAAAACGGATGTTTTACTAAATTCAAATTAAAGTGGAGAGAGAAAGAAAAAGGACAGAGAGGAGAAAATGGGACAGAAATGAGGTTGGCTGTACTGGCAGAACACAAAGAATTCATGTTATTTAATGAATGAGTGACTGCATTAATAAAATAATACTTCACCTTAGGTCCCAGGATTCTGTTCACTTTGCTCCCCAAGGAAGCTCTTAACTAAAGTGAGGATAGTCCATTTGATTTTTTTTTTTGCACATCCAGAGATAAAAAGAATAAATTATGTACACTAATTTATCCTCATTACCTGAACATGTATTTACTTTTTATTTTCCTTTTCTTATTCCATCTACTAGATTTCAGAGCCGATTATTCAGCAATCGTGAAAAACATACTTACATCTATTTTTGTTGTAGTTTTAAATGTGCAGCATGCAAGTTGCAGGAAATGACTTACAAGTCCAGGAGGAGAGGGGATTTCAGTTGGACACATTGAACGATCACTACCAAGCATCTCGTCACTTGCTGTGTCTATTGCTGACATCAAGTGGAACACGTGAATTCATAATAATGACTTTTATTTACAGAACATTGCAAATTTGGACCTTTCAGATTAGAGTGAACAGGGTGTGAGCATGATGTGTTCAAAATGCAGCATATTTATACACAGAGTCTTGTTAACAGTTTTTATTTTGACTTGACCCTTTAACACCTATGCCTAAAAAGTCCGTCTGGCCAGAAAATGTTCTGTGAGTAAGTGCTTTTGCCCTTTTTTCCAAGGTGACTTTCAATATATGGCAGTTATTTACAATTTACTGCATGTTAAAATAGTGTATAACAATTTAAAATGAAGGAAAACAATTTGAGAAAAAACACGAATATGAGATTTTGCGTGTTAAATTTAACATTTGAAAAGTATAATACATATTTAAGATAAAGTGTGTTGATTGACATTTCAAAGTTATCATTTTGGGTAGTTGTTTAAAGGCTAATGCCCATCTCACATATTATTATGTGGGATGTTATGGATACAAATCCAGTCCCGTGACCTTGGTCGCACGGCATCCTCTTGCTAACTGCCTCGTTGGTGTCGTCCGTAGCTGCGGTGACATAAAGTCATCTGTGGAAAAAGTAAAGATACCAAATGCAATGTAAATTCTCCCCGTATTGCTTGTCACGTTCTGACACCGTGTCATAAGCATCTTGATAACAGTAAAGCTCAGCGTTTGTCCTCATTATGACTCTAGGAGCCTCGACTCACCTTCAAAAGCCCATTCATCCACTAACACGCAGACACGCGCGCACACACACACACACACACACACACAGGGCTCTGTGCGAGGCTAAGAATAATACCCTTACTCTACTCTTCTTTTCACATGGATACTCACATTTACACACAGGCACACCCTGACCTACACGCGCATACACACAAATATGCACAAGACGCTCCAGAACATGTGTGCACCTCCAAGTATGCAAGCATATGCACAAACACAGACTGCTTCCTCCTCCTCTCCCAGACCTTGTCAGGTGATTGTGTTATTACTATGCTAACCAAATCCTTATAAATGTGATTTAAAGCTTGGCGGCCCTGCTCTCCTGTTTTAGCCTTCTGCTACTTCTGTTTTACTGGCAAGAGGAGGAATAAGGGAGGAAGGGGAAAGGGCAGAAAAGGAGGAAAATGCCATCACGGATAAAGTGGTGGGAAATGCAGGGGAGAGAGGGAAGTTAAAAGGGAGTGGAAGACAAGGGGAAAGGATGAGCAAGCTTGAAAGATGGAAAAAATGGAAGAGGTGAGTGGAACAGGGAGGACAAGAGAGGGAGACAGATAAGGGGCAAGGAAATCATGGACAAAGTGGTTCGTACACACTGCGCTCCACACTCCGTCCCTCCTGTCTGGAGAGCAGTAAAGCGTCAGTAAAATAAAAAAAAAAAGGAAAAAAGCATCACCTGCATCTTAAATGAAAATTTCAATTGAAAAACTTAACAGCCCTTCAAATTGCAGAATTTTACACGCGCCAGTAAAGCCTAAATAACACTGAACACTTAGAGTGAGAGGGGGATGGGGAAGGGAGGAGAGAGAGGGGAATCGGGGGGTATTTTGGTTGGCTGATGGGGGCTGGATCAAGGTGACTGGGTTGTGTTTTGTCGTTGTGTTATTTTGCAGTTAAGGACTTTCTATCTGTCTCCAGCTCTGTGCGTCTTCCACCTGTGCATCTGATGTGTCTATTGTAACGAGCCCCAGTAAGGCAGGAGATAATATTATCAAACAGACAGAATGGTGTGGGATGTCTAATTAGAGAAACATGTCAAGAGACACCACAACCCTCCGCAAAGATGAATGGGAATGCAACGAGGCACGGAGTGAGGCCAGCAGACATGCACAGAGAGGGCGAGCGGGAGAGGCTCCTTGGTTATTCGTAAGGTTCAGTGGACCTTTGGTGGTAATTGAATCAGTGTGAGTGCTGAGTAGAGCTAGCATAAAAACCTGTTAACCCAAAAGGTCAACTCTCTGCATTGTTTATTTAGCAGGGAGCCCACAGAGAGGGGGCCAATGAGAGGGAGAGAGCGAGAGAGAGAAGAAAATGAGAGAGTAGTTGAGGTTAACATAAACAGATAAGTCCATAAACCTGTACATTTTTTTTCTCGGAAAGGGACCACCGGCTTTCCTGTTTACTAAATTACAAGGTTTTCTTAGAACATATACCAGATTTGTTTTCCAGAAAGGGAAAAAAATTACAACGTGTTAATAAGAGCCACACCAAAATTGAATGGATTCCTCCTTAGGTCATACAGTACTCCACTGTTCAAGTGCATGGTCAGTGACATCTCGCAGTCTCAGAGTTCTGACAATTTAAGCCTTTGATACTGCGGCGATTACCATCGTACAGTTAATGTAAACTACACTGTTTCCTTAGTCATGGCTTGTTTTTGTGATCACACATGACCATTAGTATTTAGATATGAAGTTAAAACAAATATATAACTTTAGTATTTTAAAATCAGCTATTTGTCATCCATCTGTGATCGGCTGTTTTGGCTACAAACAATAGTTGTGGCACCAGAAGTCTGCAAATGCATTGTGTTTCCCTAAGACTTGAGCTCTTAAAGTGAGAAAACATGCTCAGAAAAACACTGACTATGGTGCCACTAATGAACCAACCATAAACTACAGTGGCCTGGGAGCGCAAACTGTTATACAAAATGTGAAACACGTTTGAAAGCTTGAGATGAATTGGATTTGTTTTGGGATTTGTAAAAGTGTTTCATGTTTTGTAATAATGATTTGCACTTCCAGGGGTATTGCACATATCCCATCCACAGCACTTTAATCCAATCAGGAACCAGAACTCCACAAAGAAACTTTCTTCTTCTAATAAGTTTAGGCCCCCCACAAAAAAACATCTGGAAGGAGAATGCTTACTACAAACAACAGACCAGAAGTTGGCCACAAAATAGCCAAAATATGACATTGTTTACAGCAGCTTTGATCAAAAAGAGATATGATAAGATTCACTGACTAATGCCAGTGCAGTTATCCTATGGATACAAACTTCATATGCTTCATAATTCTACTTAATTATATCCTTTCACTTTAGTAGTTATTCTTTTTAATGTATTGGATTATGGGTAGACTGGCAACCTGTCCTTATGTGGAGGTTAAAGCAGTAGGCAATGTATGGATGGATGGATTGTGGGCAAAACTGCATCAGCCTTAGTGATGAAGATGCTCTTCCGCTGTTCGAGGAAACTCTTGCCTCTTGCTCATGCACACCGACAGACACATGTACATACGTGTGCACGCGTTATCGCTCATAAGTCATGCTCACATTTTCTCATCTTCTTTCAATTGCTCTTTCTGCCTCTCCCTTGCCCACACACACACACACACACACGCACGCACGCACATGCTCACTGCCATCTGGGAAAGCCGTTAGCAGTTAGCGGTAGCACTTAGCGGCACAGCACGCTCAGTCACCTTGATCTACTTGCCCTTCACACAGCACCATTACTGCTACACTGCATCACGGCTGGAGTGGGTATGCGAGTGTTGGTTAGAGGGAGTGTTTCTCTGCATATACTGACATACATACAGTACATCCATGTCCATTACAGATCAGACGGTGGGATGTAAAGGCGGGGCATTATCTTAAAATGAGCTACAGTGTTTACCTCTGACTGTTGAAGTCTCCCTCTGACTAGTGTTTACAGGGGGCCTGTCTGTGCAAAAACATGTGCAAGTCAAGTCTGCCTTGTGGTGAGCTGCGAGTCGGCGTTTGTGGCAGGATGCACATGTTTTGATCCACCGAGTGCTAAACATATTTGATTTGAATGTCTGCTCCCACTAGTGTAAACAGATCTGGCACAGACATGTGACGTAATCTTTTTTTTTAAGAAGGAATTGCTCAAGTTAATAAATTATTTCAACGCAAGATTTATTACAGTTTGGTGTAAAATTGTTGTGAATTTATTACGTAAATGTGGTTTCCCTCTATGTGTATTTGAGGTTTAAGTATGTATTGTTCGTTTGGATTTGCATTTGTCTTAAAAATGAAAAGAAAATGGTAACTCAAGCACATGCATTTATATTGTGGTTTGCTGCATGTTCCCAGCTGAGTTTGGCCTGCACATCACCTCATGAATTCCCTGCGTGCACACATTCAATCACAAGTACTACATAAATCCATAAATACAAGCCGGGGTATCTCTCTCAGGGAGAAATTGAGAAAGAAAGACACTTGTTAATCCCTTGGATAGGGATGGCAAAATCACTCTGTGTCCTTCTGATGTCATTCTTGACGTTGCTTGTCAAATAATTATTTGGAACAAATCCCCTCTCTTCACTTTAATTTCTCATTCTTTGTATTAGCACACACAAAGAGTATGTTGCCGTCTCGTCTCTTCAGCTGTTCATTATCTCCCTTTTTTCTCCAGGTCCAGGACCAGTGGAAAGCCCAGCTGTAACAGGGATTCATCCTAGAAGTGTAGCGCTTACCTGGGCCCCTCCCTTACAACCAAACGGCATCATCACCAATTACACTCTCCATCTGTGGCCTACTTCCTTCACATCTGTGGATTTTAAACCCAGCTCAGTCTCCAGCACAAGCACAACCCTAAACTCCAGCTTAAGTGATTCACTTGGCATTCTCAACTCAGGTCAAAGTCTCAAGCCAACATACAGTCTTACCTCCTCTGACTCAAGCCACATTTCTACTTTTAACACTGGCATTAATGGCAGCTTAAGCGCAATCAAAGACACGCGACCCAATCTTATCCCTAAACCCGGCTCTAGTTTGGAGCCTGTTCTAATGGAAGAAGGCGATATCAAGACGTCTCATGTAAACAACACAAGCACAGCCTCTGCTTTGCTTTCATTTCACCCCACTGAATCCAGCTCCACCAGTGTAAACTCAACCCACAGCCCATCACTGCCTAGCTCAGACTACAATACAACCAGAAGCAACAATGATCATTTATTGATACAGGACCACGGCCTCATCTCGAGTTCCTTCAATGAAGACTCTGAATTAAGTTCACATGTGCTGTCAGTCACCGTTCCGGGCAACGTCACTACCTACACTTTACACAACCTGCTGCCGTACCACAACTACAGCCTTCAGGTACATCATATTATTGTAATTTTTGTTTTATGACAAACAAACATGAATCACTTTCTCTCAGATGATTCCCTTGTAAACAATAATGTTCTACAAGCGTCCTATCTGCCAATTCAGTTTTTATTAAGACCAGTCTTTTGAATGGACTTAAATCAGTTTTGTCAAGTTCTCGTCTTGGCTATGTGTGTTCAAATGTCCCCTTTTCACTTTCGTAGGTATTTGCGTGATCGTAATAGTAAAAAAGAAATGTCACCGACAATATTAAATTGTAAAGTTTTCCTTTACATCTAGGTGGAAGCATGCACCAGTGTGGGTTGTTCAGTGTCTGGGACGTCTCAGCGCTTCCGTACCCTCCCAGCTCCTCCTGAAGGAGTTCCTGCACCTCACCTTTACTCTGACACTCCCACCTCTGTTCTCCTGTCCTGGGGTGCACCAGAGCAGAGCAACGGACCACTGGATTGGTGAGAAATGAGCAAACACCGTTCAATCCTAATTTGATTCTCGTGTCAGCGACTGTCTTTACAGTGCTTTGCCGCTGTATCTTGTGCTGTGGGTAGGTGGCTAATTGAGCGTAGAGTCACTGGGACCGTGCAAGTCTCAACAGTGGGCCAGCTCCTGCCAGAGTCTCCACCTCTTTCTTTCCTGGACTCTTCATCAGCTCTAAGTCCCTGGACTAGCTACCAGTATCGATTTGTGCTGTATAACCAGGCTGGCAACACAACAGGTAAAGCCTGAATAAAAGGATTAATTAGAATGACCAGAAATTAAATAAAATAACCAGAAATTAAATAAAAATAATTCCAATGTGTGATGGAATTTCTGACGAGGATTAATGTTTCCTCTCCTCTTTTCACAAATGTTACATATGTGCAGGACCGTGGGTCAGCATCACAACCAAACCCTCTCGGCCAGCTGGTCTCAGTCCACCAAGGGTGAAGGTCTTGGGACCAGAGTCATGTCAAGTAAGTCATAAGACGAATTGATGTTTTTATTTTTGAAAAAATGATTGGCTCGCTAGAGCTAATGTAATCTTTAATTGCCACATCTCCACTTACATATAAATCATAGTCTCTGAATAAGATTGCGCTTAATGTATCGTAAGTGTTTGTTGAGTTTATTTTTAAAAAAAAACACACAAAAATTGAGAATCTCCTCAGTCACCCTGGTATTGACAGAAGTGTAGGATGAGTAGGAAAGACAAAGCAATGTCACACTGATTCTCCTGTCTTTCTCTTTTGGAATTTAATGAGAAAGAAACACATTCAATTCAAGGTCTCCTTCAGAAAATGGGTGGGGCTGTGACCCTGTCTGAGGCAGCTTCCTTCCTGTCAGCCATTTTGAAGGAGGGGCCAGAGTTAAGTTCCAGCTCTGACTAATCCTACATCAAGCCGCTGATACAATATTGTATGCATGCACACACACACATGCACTCACAAGCCCGCACTAATGCTAACTGCAGAAAAATGCTAATGCATGTCATCATTTCAGAACTGCCCCTGTCATCTCTGCAGCAGCACAGCTTTAGAGGTCACAGGTAAAAGAAGTAAAGTGTTGCTTCCTAGTTGTTACTAATTGGACAGACAGGCAGGCTGCTTCCTGGTTACTAGTTGACCTTGACAACACAGAGGATTTTCAGCGTCTACTTCAGTCTCCGTTATTTTTTCCTTTTCTTTGATGCATATAATTTCTCTTTTGTAGAGATCTTCAGTCAGTCTCTCTTACTGTTAAGTTGTTTTGTTCTTCTTTTTTTTTTAATGGTGGCATGACTTCTCTGACTGAAACTTCCATCCCATGTTTATTCAGTAAAATACATTTACCTTAATATAAGCAATTGCATTGATGCATGTGGGGCAATACTGTGAAAATTGTGTTGTCAGCGACAGTAGTTGGTGCCGTTTCATTTTCACCTCAGAGTTTTCGCTGCATTTAATAATATAGATGGACAAAGACACACACGCAAAGTGCATCCTGAGACACACCTATTCTCTTTCACTTTCACCTGTCTCACTCATGCACACATCATACAAACACACACACACATACGCATTGGCACACATACTGTAGGGGTGAACTAGCCTTAGCCCCAGTTCTCTGTGTCAGCCCCGGGTCCCTGCTGTCTTCACCATCTACAGATTACATCAGGCTATTCAATCTGTAAATGACTTCCAGCACAAAGCACATCCAACACGCACTATGGGAAATGAGCTACCTAACTCAACATGACCCTGCCTGTGTGTGTGTGTGTGTGCGTCACCCCCAACATGTCCCATGTTAAATGAACATCAAGGTTGTGTGAGAAATAATTATTCTTGATGTTCATTCATAATACTCTCATCAACACTGACCAGTTAATTACCTAAAGTCTTTGTCTCAACAAGCTCGTAACTGATCAGTTTATGTAAATGGCAGTTTGTATTTATGCGTGTGTGTGGACATGTGTTTGTATATGGATGTATAAACAAAACCTTTATGTGTGTGTGTTTGTGTCCCAGTTACCTTCATCTTCACTGTGAAATGCTGACAGTCTGAACTGTTTCCAAATCAGATGCAGTGCTCAACAACCGCAAGCTTTTGTTTTTGCATGCAGCAATTCCATTATCAGCTGCTTTCATTATTTTAGCATGGTGCGTGTGTGTGTGTGTGTGTGTGTGTGTGCGTGTGATGTACTCTTGTAAAAGGAATCATCTGCTCAAGTCAAAGTCAGGTTATCTTTCCCCACAGAGGAACTGAACACGTGCAAACACAGATTTTTCTGGGTGATTTATTATCAAGACAAGTAAAGTGAGAGCAATAGCTTGAATAAAGTAGCAGACACACATTTTCAGAAATTAGAAGGTGGTCAATCTCCCTCAATTCACAGATCTTCTTTATCACCTGGTCTTGCTTGTACAGGTTTTGCATGTACAGCAAAGAAAATCAAAACATTGTTAACATTGATTGGCTTTTGCCACATCACTTTTATCAGTACTGTTGATTATTGTGTGATTATCTGAATTAATATTGTATTCGAACATGCATATTTGTATTTCAACTTAAATCTAATCCATCACATATGTTTCAGGTCACATGGGCTCCTCCTCTAATTCCTAATGGAGAAATTCATGGCTACGAAATCCGCCTCCCAGAACCACGTATATTCCATGAGCATGACAATAGCTCTGAGCTCAGCATCACAGTAACGGACCTAATTCCGTACACAAACTACAGTGTTACTGTGTTGGCGTGTTCCGAGGGCGGTGGCCATGTAGGAGGATGTACGGAGAGTCTGCCTACTCCAGCTGCAATGTCGCCTGCAAGTCCTCAAGGCCTCTCACCTTTGTCAGTCGTGGCAGTCAGCGAGTCGTTCTTAGCCATTTCCTGGCAACCACCAAGCAGACCCAATGGACCCAACATCAGGTAAATTTCACCCTGAAACTATACCTATATGTTATGGTATAGTTTCACGTATTTGTTGGTCCAATTAAAATTACATTAGATTGTCATATACTTCTATAAAAGGTTTTGGCAAGATATTGATTTGAAAAAAATAAGATTTTTTTATGCCTCAGTGCCTGGTGAACACCAGAAGCTGGAGGTCATTTTTTCATATTTGGTACTCGTAAACATTATAACTTTGGAACACCTTTCAGACTTGGTACAAGCTTTAATTTGGACTCAGAGTTGAACTGATCCAAGGTTCAAAGACCCAGGTGTGCGTAACCTTATAAACCATGTCTTTGACCTAGTGAATAAAACATCCCAGGACCATCTTGAGGTAACTGCTTCAAATTTGGCACATCCCTTTCACTTGGACTCACAGATTCAATAGAATTTGGTGGTCAAAGTTCAAGGTCACTGTGACCTCACCAAACCATTTCGCTTCATCAACAGCTGGCACAAATGCTAATGAGACTCAGTGATTGACTGTTAAGAGTTGGGTGGCCAAACGTTAAGGTTTGTTTTTGGCCTTTGGAACATTCTGCAAAAAAATGTCAACTCGACATCGGTCAGCAGAACTATATATAATCGGTAATTACTGCAGTTAATTTGCATTTGTTCCTCAGTTCAGCCACTGTATGAACATGTGTGCGTATTTTGTACAAAATAGCAGAGGAGGCATAAGATGATGAGTTGTATATTGGTTTGGTGGAGATACAAAATACAAATATACAGTGGGTGAATTTGCCTTTCTTCATCATCCCTGCCCTGGATCAGCTGATTTTAAATACACAGAAAAAGTCATAGCGCATTAACAAAAAGAAATAAAAGCAAAGTGACTAGAAGTCCATAATGGATGAATTATGAAGACTTTATGCATCCAACATCTAATACTAATTATGATGACTAAATATGGACCTCAGTCTGTGTTTGCCTTTTAACTTCACATTATCGGACTCTTCCTTGTGTCTTAATTCACTGGTGAGAATTAGAAGGCTATTGAAAGCAATTTAGAGCTTGTTGTTATTAAGAGTCACACTCGAGATGTTCAGTTGCTGCTGAAAAATAAGCAGATAGGAACGCGTTAACAAGCTGCTAACACGAGTTCCCTGGTAATGAGCTAAGTGCCGTGCATGTTTAATCACTGCTTTTTCAGTCCTAATGCACATCCTGGTCCGTTTTGTTCTGTCCTGTTCTACTCTGTCGGCGATTAGGCCTAAAATAAAAGTCCATTTTCCCCGGCAGACGATTAAAATGCATGAGCCTGTCTCTCTGTTCTGCTCGGCTCAGCTCTGTGTGTTTGTCTAAGTGGGTTGTTTAAAAGGCAGCATTAAGCCCTTCTCTTCTGATTACAGCAAAAATTAGCATCACTGTGGGGAGAGGAAAACACAAACCCCACACACAAAAAAAAAAAAAACGGAGGAGGAAGGGGTGCACAGTGAACAAGACTGTGACCGAACGCCACGTATCGTCAACCCGCCACGTTCCAATCGCTACTGTCATCTTCATTACTCGCAGTTTGCCCACTGCTCGCTGTGAACATCAAAGACGCGTACACTGAGCTCATTAGCCGTGGCCATCTGTATCACTTTTGTCCAATCCCTATGATGCAGTTTCAACTCACAGAAACGCCCTGTTCTGTTTTTCTGCACAATGATGAAAACTTAAACACTCAGGCTGAAGAATATAACGTATTTCATCACATATTAGATCAGTAAAGAGTGGCAACAATGTGACAGTTCACCAGTGCGACACCAGCATTAGCATGCCTGATCAGAATGAAAAGATAACAGCTAATAACACACACACACACACACACACACACGAGTGAAGGAAATCATCTTAAATAACAGTCGCCTTGATTGTGAATATGATTCTGGTGCTAGGATGTTTATTTATGTCCCTCTGCCTCCTCATTTGCATTTTGATTGCAGCATTGTCAGCAGTCACAGCACACATCCAACCAGATATTTTGATAGTGATCGTAAATCTGCAAGTAAGTCCTTTTTTTTCCCCGAGTGCACGGGGCCAGATGCGCCCTCCTCTGTCAGGATTGTCTTTGTATGTTTAACACTAACAAGCTGAAGTCTACTTTTCTTCTTTTCCTCACTGTGTTGCTTTTAGTGTCCAAGCTGCTATCGGCATCAGCATAATGCTGTTAACAACACGGTGCAGAAGAATTTAAATACATAAATAAATCAATAAAAAGAACTGGCTTAATGCTTCATCCAGT
Organism: Solea senegalensis; assembly: GCF_019176455.1. Taxonomy (NCBI): domain Eukaryota; kingdom Metazoa; phylum Chordata; class Actinopteri; order Pleuronectiformes; family Soleidae; genus Solea; species Solea senegalensis. The sequence continues at coordinate 19,585,513 of NC_058027.1, forward strand.
CCTAATCACAGCTGCTACAGATTACATTCACCAAGGTGATACAAATCTCAACAAGTTTAAGAACCAGTCTGATGGCAAAGATACTGGGAGTGGGAATTTGAGGTGAATTTAAGAACAGTAGCATGACATACTAAGTTGTAACAGGCTGAAAGAATGTTAACAAGTTCAATTTCCATTCAATCAATGCTGGGGCTCTTGGAAATGTTCCATGGCAGGAGTGGGGTAAAATCATCTATATGGTAATTATAAGGATGAATTCCCCAGTAACTTTTGCCAGCATTAAAGGTCAGTCCTATTAAAGATAGTTTATCAGCACTCTGCACATATTGCTTTACTCGGCTTTTAAACGGGTACATCATTTTTTCTTCTCTCTATTTTCTGCAACCTGCTGAAGTCTGTGCTTAAGCCAAATGAGAAAAATGGAATTGTGAATGCTGGTAAAGGCTATAATAGCATGAAGATAAATAGTTTTTCTTTCCCCTGCATCCCTGAGTCAAACACACTTCTCCCTCCCTCCCTCTCTCTCTCTCTGTGGTGTGCAAACTCAGTCTATCCGCCGTGCCAACCTCTAACCCCCACTTAAAAACAAATCTCTCCTGCAACCCCCTGAAGTTCCCTGGCCACCTTACAATGTAGGACCGGCAGGTTGCCTCCCCTTGGTCTGGGTACAGCCGTTGACCCGTACCTCTTTCATCCATTTCTCTTGATGCATTATGGGTATTTAAAACTTGTCCAACACGGCATCATTTCATTTTCAGAGCTGCCTGAGTAAAGTAAATCACAGAATCAATCATGCAGAAGGTCAAGCTGAGTCTTCATTACAAGCGTTGCATGCTTGCATGAATATCTTTCATTTCTGACTGACCCAATATGTCACAATAGCTGTCAGTCGGGGGAGAAAAGAAGAAAGAAGCGGAGCGAGAAAAGGGAAAAAAAAAGAAAGAAAAGAAATCCACTCTCTTAAATTGATGTACAACTCATGTCAGTGCTTCTTGGCTTGGAAGGGAGATAAGAGGGAAGTGTGGAAAAACATGCTTTCTGCAACAGTGCTCATATTTTCCATTTGATTCAGGATATAGTGGTTTCTGACCAGTCAAAACCGAGGGCATTATTCTCACTGGTAATCTCCACAATATCAAGGCATATCAAATCATGTGAACAACACACTGTAAATGGGTTTTTCAGCCTCTCTTTCACCTTGCATGATGCATGTGGCCCAAACACTGTTACACATTAGCATATTTTTGCTGCTGTAAAGCTTAATGACATTTTGGGATGAAAAATATATAACAATACGTCGCCACACGGTGGCAAATGTATTAGGGGAGCAGGGCTTGTATCTCCTCAATATTGATTTTAACATGCAGTACAACTGGTTGACTACTGTAGGTTTCAAATCCAATCATGGAGGACACAGAGCCCATTTCAGTACATCCTTACATGTGTCAAGAGAAAACTAAAATGTGGCAAAGGCACCAGGTGTTTTTTGAAATAGAACCCAGAGACCCTCGCTGTGCAGGAGGGAGAAAATCGGGAAGAAAATTGTGAATAAAGCAATACTGGCAGCTCTAACTCCAGTACTATTTGGCACTATTGAGACTCAATCACAGATCAGAAGGACACATGCTGGGAGACAAAAATGAGAGTCAGAAGCTTGTTAGGAGAGCAGATTAAATAAATAATGACTTCAGATCCAGGGCTGTGCCAGGCACATTGCAGTTGAGAAAATGTACTTCTCTTTGTAGAAGCTCGGCATCTGTGGCCAATTTGCCAAACATACGCTGCACATTATGGGGACAGGAATTAGCAGAACACTTGGCAAAGCAATGACATGGAAGAAGCTTTTGAAAATAGCCAAGGTATATTCACTGCTTGGGTTTCTCATTAAGTCCTGATAAGAGACAGGATTTCACACACACTCAATATTCTCTAACAGCAAGCCTGAGCACAGAAAGGAAACCAGGACAAGTGTTATAAGAAATATAAGCATGGTGGCTTGATGAAAAATGTAATTGCGCCAGTGCACGGTTTATTTGTTTGCCCCTGCAGCCATAACAAATAATACAGAATGTAATCATGTATATAAGGTTGTCATCCCTTTATCAGAGCGCTGACAAAATGACAAAACACCCCTCTTAGGGGCTTCGTAAATCATTGTCTCTGTGTATAGAATTCACTTGGAAAAAAAGCATTGTTACTTATCTCATTAAAAAAAAAAGAAGTAGTTGCGTTCTCTTTTTGAAGATGGAGATAAATCCACAGATGAATAGCATTTTCCACAGGCATTGTCACAGGACTTTTGGGTATCAATCCCATTTACTAGAAAAAATGAAGGGCCACCGCCGCCCTGCGATACAATGTGTGATGACTGATAACGAGTGAGTGGTGTGCCAATGACAATGCCACAAGGCAAGGAGCAGAAACCCATATTCTCCCTCTCGGTTTTTAATAGAGTCTGCACAATCAGAGACATGAGCCATGCAAATGGTGTTAAAGAGGAATAATGTTTGAGAATCAAATCTAATCCTCCAGCAAGTCGTGAGAAAGTCAGGGAATGTAATTGTGTCAAGGTTCTGTTTCTTCCAGATGTAGAAAGCTTAACTGACCATGAAATGAAAATTCTTTAGGCAAAAGCCTTCTGGGGCTCACTTACTGTATACTGCAGAAATATTTTAAAAGCTGCAATTATTTGACATGCCAGGAGCATGGAAGGAAGAAAAAAAAAGACCTGTAAAGTTTTATAGCTCCTTCCCATATGGAATGTAAATAAATAGCTCTAATATCCGTGAGATTCAAAAAAAAAAAAAGTGTTTAAGAGAAGTCAGAGAGGCGGAGGTTTAAAACATTTTCATTTAATCAAACAATTATAACGATCATGACTCGTTTCCTGAGCCTCGTGGTTCACAAGGCAAACTCAGCATCGCTATCATCATTTCTCAGCTCATTCCTTTGTCCTTTGGTTTTTCCTTTCTCCTAAATGAATCTCCCATGTTCGTAATAGGTCTGTAAGACAACTAGTCAGCCAGTGACATTTCCATTTTTCCTCCTCAATGCCTCTATGATTGTGGCATTTGAAAATGTCTTTCCACCCCGAGACAACCATCTCACCATCTATGGTACAGTATCAACATAAAGACACTTATTACTTTGCCTACTGTTCCACATTTGACCATCTGTGTCAGAGGAAAGAAGGATTAAGCCACACATATGTTCGTCAATTCTCAACAATACAGAGACAAATCTGAACCTGCACTCCACACACAAAGCAGGTGCCTTTTCTTAGGAGCACACGAGACATTAGACTGAACCATGCATCAGCATCTACAGCACAAAAAGAGGCCTCTGCACACATCATGAATTAAATATGAGCATGTGAATCTGTGGCACTTTTGGGTCCCATTTTCACTGTCCTTCTGGGGCGGAATGTGCTTTGTGCTCAAACACCTGTGATCTATTCACATCTGCTCACCTTACAGAGGAAGCTCCTCCACACCTTTTTTTTTTTTTCCTTTTTAATAAATATACTCACAGTAAGTAACATAATATCATGACATTTACTCAACGCGATCATATACCTTCTGCGCTGTAAACAAGGCCAGATGCTGTGCCAGATGCACTGACAACAGGAGGTGTACAAAAACTCTGAAGGAGACGTCGTGGCTCAGCATAAAGGGCCCATTTCAGGACTGCATAGTGAAGTACATGCTTATGAATCAAATCTTTTTTGTTTGGTAACCACATCTGGAGCTGCCGCTTCAAGTAGAACAGTAGCACAGTGGTTATGTGTTGACAAATGAGGACACTATTCCTCTTCTTGATTTACTAGCGGTTTAAATGCATAGGAGTGCTCACCACAGGTTGCCCATTGTTGACAGTCATCCCTTCCTGATCCATCATGTTGCGTGAGATGGTAATGGATGGCAGATCCAGGCTCTGAGGGGGGAACTGAGGGATTAACGGACCCCTGTGTGGACCTGGGGGTTCTGGCATTGCTGGGAAAGGTGAGTCCACTTCCGATAGACCCAGACCAGACTCCATCTCTGGCGGAGGTGTAATTGGAGGAATCTCAAACTCCTCATCACCCAAACTTGGCGTATGAAAGGTCTGAAGAGAAGGAAGCAAACGGAAAGTCATGATATCCACAAACACAAAGCATTCACCGAGGCAGGCATTATCTAACATGCCGGAGGAATTAAATCAGGCAACTTAGTTTAAGAGAGGGAGTATTTTAGTGCCGTGGTAATACACTGTCTGGAAGTGCACTAAGATGTAACATTTACTAAACCTATTACAGTCCACTTTGAGGGAAGGGGGGGAGTGTGGAAGACGATGTCTAAAGCAAAAATATCAAACAGCAATCATGGGAGAGAAAGGATACAGAGACGGGTTTAAAGATTATGATACTTGGCCAGAAGTGTTCCTTTTTGTAGCCTATGCCTGCACCCTTAAATCTGCTCATCAAACAGTTTAATCCTTCTGCCTTTGGAAATAAAGCTTTTGGTCACACTTATTCAGAATGTTCATCGACTTGGGTCTTGTCATCTGTGTGTTGCATTAAGCTACACTCAGGGCAGCCACTATATCCATGACCACATAAATGCAGCTGAACACACTAGCAAACAGCACGGTATATACAGTACATTCAGACCACAAGAGCTGCTGAAACGGGTGGTTTTAACACTAGCACGCTTTGACATGCTGATGGAAAAAAGCAGCACACAATCAAATAAAATGGATATCCCACTGAAAATGTAACCAAAAGAAATCAGCCGTGGCCTTGTGTGACTGTTTCACGTGGATCTCTCACACGCTCTCCTGCAAACTCATCATCAGTTCCTCGCTCTTAACTAAACCTGACAACATTAAAGCTTGCCTAGCTTGTCACATATGAATCAGAGGAGAATAGAGGCGCGGTTCGACAGCGACCACAAGGCAACTCCACTCCACAACAGATCTAATCAGACTTGTCTTCTCTGTCTTTGCAAACGCTGTCTCTGGCGGTGGATGGAATAACAGGAGGGAGACAATGGAGGGAATATGCCAACATAGCCCTTGATTAAGGAGTATTAATGTTCTTCTTGCTTGCTTTAGCACACACTTGAAGCCAATTCATTGCCTAGTCAGGGCAGCTGCCATTACAAGTGCTGATGAATTCCTGTGGCAGAGGTGGCTAATAGAGTTTTCATTCCACCCCCTTTTCTTTTTCTCTTCCTGCTGTCTACCACTGTCTCACTTTCCAGTGCTTGTTTCACAGCAAGAAAATCAGTTCTCCTTTCAGAGGGAGCTAAGGTCATATTCATCACCCCTGGCCTCTGGCTCACAGAGTGCAGAATAAATCACAGGCACCTTACCATCATAGGGAACTATTTGCTCCGAGTCCTCTGCTGCCATATAACGCTTCAGTTCAACTCAAGAATCTCTTGAACTTAGTGTCAAAAGTATCAAAAACACATGTATACACAATATTAACAGAGTGCTAATTAAAGTCACTGACAAAGTGAGCTATTCCGTCACCTTGGTCTATCATTCATCTTTTCCAACTTTGTGGAACAGGGTCAATCTCCACACCAGCCTTGAGCTCTACAGAGCCAGCCCTATCTGCATTATATCATGTGGCAGTCTGAAAGTACAATTATAATATCTCTAACAAAGCCAGCCCGGTCCTGTTCTCCCCTTGTTCTGTCGTTGTTGATGCACAGCAAATGTACTTTTCCCCACATGCATCCGCATAAGCCCACACTCGGATGCTTTCAAGTAGAAAAACATCACTGCTGATACGAGTTTCTTATGGTGTTATATTTTCTCAGGTAAGTCAGGGCAGGAGTCGACTATATATAGGCAACTGGATCCTATAGGTGGGTCTACTCGGGCCTGAATTACAAAGCTGTTGTAGAGATTTGAAAGACAGTTCGACGAGGTGAGCTCTACTTACGTGGGAGAGCGCCGCAAACATGTAAAAGTAAAACAGACGCACGCTTGGTGGCAAGAAATGCTACCGTTTAGTATCTGCTGACACCCAGAGCACTAATAATGGGTGCTTATGTCTCATTTGGGTGTGGGGGGAGGGTACAGAAAAGGCCATCTCCCCAGGGAAGATGTGCCAGATTTTATTGGAACCGGAATGTTACATTGCTACACGTGGTCTGGTCTCATTTCACATACAGCCCGTCTAATTCGGCACCAGGAGCAGCTTATGGGGCTCTGATTGGAGATTAAGTGATGCACAATCCACTTTCTTTGCAGCAGCAGTCTGATTATCCATTTAAATGGTTCCAAAAAGCCGAGCAGAGCCAAGTGCCAAGCCAGATGCTGGACTGGGATATGGAAGCATGTACATGTTGAGGAGTGGGCAAGAAGCATCACACACACACACACACACACACACACACACACAGGGGGAATAAGTAGTGCATATGTTTCTTTCTACTGGCAACTCATGGGTTTAGAGGGCAGAGCATTGCTTGTCACAAAGAGACCTGCAGTAGCCAGTACAAGCATGTAGGTTTGTGGGAAATGGTTAGTCCTTTGGTTTGGCATAATACAGTACAGTTTGGAATGGTAAAGCCCCTGGGTAAGGCTTGTGCTTCAACTGAGAACAGCACCTTCACTTGGTAGGCAGGGTGTGGGCTGTGCCGGATGGCTGTGTCAGCGAGATACGTCGTGCGACATTGTACTGGTGCAACGACAACTGTCGTGCAAGGTCTAGCTTCACCCTAACCTTACCAAAACATTTTATTCTGGTAGTCCAAGGGAGGGGTGCCAAAAAAACTGAATGGTAGAGGCAGGTTATTTTGGTACTGTAATATAGCAAACCAAACTGCTGCACTCCATGGAAACATGGAGATTTGTCATGATTTGTTTGTTGATACTTGGGTACTGATTCTATGTGTTGTAATTCTATGTATTGCAATTAGATTAGTGTCAATAATTATGATTTTATTTTTCTCCTTCCTCCTTTTTAAAATGATAAAAAAAAATGTTGAGACAAGTAGCTATAATCAATAATCAATGCATACCACATACATGTTTGTTTTGAAAATATGACCACAGTGGTGAAGTTTGCCTTACAGCAAAAAGACTACTTTTTGACAAAAGGTATTTCAATAGGTTCTGTGACAAAGAGAAAACGTCTCGAGTTTTAACGCCATGTAATTAAAGCCTTAAAACAATGTTGGCAATCATAAAAAGAGAAATGACTTTGGGTGTGTATCAGTGCACTTTCCCTTCTGATATTTCATCCTTTTGCTTTTGATTCAAAACGAGGACAAGGAGAATAAAAGGGTTTTTCAGGCAATCGTCCAAGTCCTTCAATAAATGTAGTAATGCAATTCACAGATGCAATGACTAATACTTGTTAAAGGCAGCCGTATGCAATTACTGCATATAATAGGCCTCTGAATCAATCGAGGCAGGACTGAGGATCAAATTTCAAATATCTAGACAGGCAGAGTGCAGCGACTCAAATGACAACATCAACCATGGCACCCCTAATCAACATTATTTCAAATTTGGATCATTTATAGTCCATTTCTACATATTTATAGTTCATTACATGTCTCTAATTTGATTAGGAAAGTAAGGTGATCCATCTGAGTGGAACACAATCTCACCATACAGTATCATTTTCCCTGAGGGAAGCAGTCAATCTTTCCCTGCTAGAATGCATGCTTTACGAGGCACTCCAAGGTCATCTTATCTCATCCTCTTAGTGTATAAGGTAAATGATACACCGGTCATGCTTTTTGGACGTAGAAGCATTCTGCCATAAGCAAACAATTTTAGGGAATACAGTAACCAAACAATAAGATATTATATAGTTAATAGGAGTTTGCATTAAGTTCTCTTCATAGCACTTGCAGTTTTCATATTAGACCGAATTTACCAGCAAATCATGGTAATTCAAAATTATCGTGCATAAAACAAGAGTTCACACAACGCTTATTAATGCGACTCCCGTTGTATTTGTCAGTTTCCATCTTGTGTGGCGCACATTACCGCACTTCACACAGGAAGTGATTTGTTTTATGGAGGCGAGAAAAGACCGAGGCAACGGCAACATTGCACAAGCAAAGCCAGACAGCTGCAAACAGGTTGGAGTTTAATTGAAGGCGAGCGGTCACGAAAAGGTTTCAGAGGCAAATCATTCAGGTCATTCAGCAGTTTGACGGGATAAACACGTCTTGCCAGTGCTCTTCCGGTGCTGCTGTGTATACCTTCAAGGCCATATCCACACGGAAACGGAACAGAACAGAACGTAAACAGTATTTTTCTCTGTCATTTAAAAAAAAAGGAAAAAGTTTCCCATAAAAAAATCACATCGTTTTACGAAATGTCTCCGTCCATATTAAACCCCTTAAAATGAATAAAAGTGCATATACATAAGTGGTGCTGTAACACTACATCGGAGAAGACGTTATACCCATTACAACGTGTATAATCGCATAAACGGAGACAGAATGAACTGAGCCAGGGAAATAAAGAAAGAAAATAAAAGTTATCATGAAGCAAAGAGACCCAACAACAGTGTTCTAAAAACACCATTTCCATGTGGACGAAATGCCAATACAATAAAAAAAACCTATGCTTATTCACCTACTCTCGTTTCCGTGTGGTCGGGCCTGATAGTATTGCATGACAAAGCCCATTTTCAGATGAAGGATGTAGCATACAAATAATGTTAAATATTCACTAAGAAGAGTGTATTTCCATAAAATCCACAAAGGATGGTTTTGGAGGTTTCACTTGACGACAATAGCAAAATAAATGTGGAAACAGAAATGTAACCTTAGCTTTTACCACAGAGCCCTCATCAAGAAGACTATTCCCATTGTGCCCTCAGCCCAAGGTAGACACAGTAAGTAGATTACTATAGCATTACAGGGGAGATAGTGTGTAACCTCACAACTGAAATAGGAAATTGTGTTAACGTTACATTAGCCCAGGTTGCAACAGACAATCTTTTAAACATTCAATAGCCTGAAAAAAAATAAATTATGCTTTGGACTTCTCTCTCTCTTTTGCCTTTTTAAGCACAATGCCATCTGTGCCTTAACACTGGAAACAGTTGTTCCTTTTGATAAAATGCAAATGATCTGGGGTGTTTTGATCAAGACCCCCCCCCCCACCCCCCACATACAGGCCCATCCCCCTTTCCATGACTGCCACAGTGGGCCGTCACAGCTGGGAGCTGAATGCTCTCCAAGCAGCTTGTGTCGGCGTGGTCCGCGCTGCAGTGGGCCTCAGCAGCTCGTGGATACAGAGGATGCATCCACTCAGCAAAAATGTGGGTGAGAATTAAACTCCTTCCATAACCTTTTGAGGCTTTGTGAGGCGACCACTTTACAAACACGAGGTCACACACTCCAAACACTTGGGCGCTTTAATGTCACTGTTGCATCCCAACTGCTCAACTGCCATGAATGAAAACAATACCGTGGACAATGACACCCGGCACAGTATTTAAGAGCTGTGCAGTGATGATTTGCTGTGGGTTTTTCAAACCAGATTAGTCTCCTCCACTAAACTAGGATGAGATTGGCCCGTTTGAACCACAGAGAATGATGGGTATTTTTGGTGCACTTGTCTCTAATGACAGGGCAGCGGAGTGGGTGGAGGGGAAATAAAACGGGTAAATTTAGCACACTGTTTCGGGCTTCTATGGCTCACAGAGGCAGTGACTTACCACCAGAGAAACAGCTAGTCCCGTCTTTATTTTAACGTAAAAAAGTACAGTACACCGAGATATTACAGCAGCTCCACATCTAGATTGGTGGTGACATTTCAATTTTTAGTAAGTGCCAGCAGACAGAGCAGCTCTGAGAGATGCAGAACAACACAATCTCTTTGGGCTCCTTCATTATGTCTTTAAAACAAAGTATATCTTCAGCTTCCTGAAATCACTTTATCTCAGGAAGTGCAGGCAACTCAGTCAGGTCAAATCAGCGTCAGCTCTCAGAAGTTACAGAGAGCGAGTCCATAGCTCACTGTATACAAGCTTAGGGGTTCCTGTCAATCTATGAACAGGCAGCATTTCAGGTAATAAAGAATGAGTCTGAACCTCAATATGGATATTTCAGAAAAATTACCTCAATGTAGGGCTTCGGTTTCAACGAGCCACCAAAACAATATTAATAAGAGATAATTACATACAGAGAGAGTTGAAAGGTCGTATGCATAAATCAATCAAGTCATGTATACTCACATCGCCTGCAGCGAGCAGGGCCCCATTCGCCTCTGCCATGTTCATGTAGTTGTTGTTGTTTTGAAACTGCAAAAAAAAAAAGAAAAAGGGATACAAGAAACACAATCAGCTCACAAGTGTCCAAATAACATTAACATCAACAGAACTCCTGCCTGCCTTTCATAGCAGACACTTGTCACTCAAACAGAATGTCACACTTGGTTCTGCATGTTTGCACACTGAGTTAACCCCTAGTATTATTATTGGGACATGACAAGAGGCATGTGAGAGGCCCGGAGCCTATTCAAATCAGGGTAATGAGAATGTGGTCCAGCTATTCAGCTCTTATGGGAAGGTAATTAAGGATATGTTTGCATCACAAAGCCAAGTATCAGGTTATTAACTTTAAACAACCAACGGGAGTGATACTGAGGGGAAATAAGAGGGTGGAGAAGGATTTTTCAATATGGATGGAGTCGGGTTTAATAAATATGTGTATTTTGCCACATCTACCTCTGACTGTTTTGTGCACCTGTTAATATCGGCATTGGTATCAGAGTAATAACAACGTACAACAAAGCGGATGGCAGTGAAATGGTGTCAGAGTGAGAGAGTAGATAAGCTATTAAAAGCTTGTACTCTGATAAGAAATAACATGTTTTCACAACACTCTCTCTCTCTCTCCGCTCAACCCACACATAGGCTGCTGGCAAAATGGCAGCCACTTCCCTTTCTACTGAGACACAGCCATGCTGACAGGTAGGAACAATGGGACATAGAATGAAGAATTATGGGCTAGCAGCTGGGCCCAGGAGCACAATGCACCTCTCTGTGAGTGAGGAGTGCAAAACCCAGCCTACATGGCTCAGAGGAGAAAGAATCACAGTGCGTTTGCATCTTCGCGAGGTCCCACGGAGAACGTGCTTCCTCTTTTACGACAAAGCTCGACGGTAATCTCCTTTCTGTGTTTATTACAAAGTCACTCTCTTAAAAACGTCATGAATGATGTGGGACTCCAATAGAGACAGTGAGGAAAAGAAAACGGCTTCTTACCTGAGACGAGGGCCAAACAATTGTTGGAACAAATTAAGATCAGGGGGAACTATGAAGTACATTAATATATTTTCTGGCCCTTTGTGTGTGTTTTTTCATCTTTTCCTCCCTTTTCTTGTGAGTGGTTAGTATGCGAATGTAATTACAGAAAGAGCTGCTGCTAATCAACCACGAATGGTATCCATTAATTAGTCTATGCCCTGGAGAGAGTGTGTGGAATCAGCAGCATTGTTAACAGTGTTATGCACCAATGAGAAGACGAGCCACAAGCTCTACTAACAGTTGCTGAAGCAGGTGGCTTGTGCTGTCTAGGCCTCTGGTGCCATTTTACCTGGAGCTGCCCCACTAAACTATATCTGACTTGAGCACTCGGGTTTGCACAAATGCTTATGCAAATAGAAAAAATGACACATACACACACAGACTCACAGGTGTCAGGTGAGAAACATCTGCCCATAGCTAGTCCTTCACTTCCCAGTTGTGAGTAACTTTGAGACATGGCCGGGTTTCGCCAGCCACTCTGCTGGTAATTAACCTTACGCTGGGCTTATCTTGAAAGTGTTACTCCATCTCTGCCTCTTCTTTTAGATAGCGAATTGAAGTCTTAGAGATATACCTCTCTATTCAAGCACTAGGAACATTACATTGTTCTGATTGTCAGGGGAGATATGGCTTCCTGTTGCCGTTGCTTCCATTCTTGTCCCCCACTGAATGAGAATTTGATTTTTTTTTTTTTCTTAAAGGAGGAGACAATTACTCTTTATTTGAAATAATTCACTGATGAATTTGCAATGCTCTAAAGCAGGTGTTTGTATACTTTGCCATTTTGCATACCCTCGCCTCAGGTTTTGTGCAAACGTCTACCTGGCATGAATACTGTCATGTTTTTACACATCACTGGTTCATTTAGATGACAAAATAATGAGCATGTAAGTGTTTATAAATCAGGAAGAAACATGTAATTAAAATAAAACCCCAAAAAAGCAACCCACCACACTGAAATTACAAACAGTAAGCACAGACGCCGATCTGAATCACATCAACTTCATGAGAGAAAACACAATCAAGTTAAGTCCAAGTGCTAATTAGTATCACACAACTCCCTGGGCTCTGTCTCAGTGAGTCAGGTTTTATTGTTTTTCCAGGGCCCTTTAAGGAGCAGTTCCTAAAACTCCTCTGAGACCGGCTGCGACTAACATCCCAAGAAATTCCCAAGCCACTGGTATTAATCTTCACCATTAAAAGCTGTACTATAGTGCGGTGCAGCAGCGGCTACCTGAGTAGACGACCTGAGCACGGAGTGAAGATTATTATTTATTGGGATTCCGGATTCAATTTTGGAGGGGGGAGGCGATGCATTTGCATCCGTGCTCATGGTAATGTTGATTGAGTCAAATGCCAGATGAAATTAAGCGTGATTGGTGGGACGGTGCAGCTGACAGTAAGGAACCATGATGAAATGGGTGGACAATGAAGGCTCTGTGATTAAGGTGATGTGATGAGCTAGAGGAGAGCTGTGGCAGCTATGTGAAAAGGCCAAACAACATCCAGTGTGTATGAGTAAGGAGCCTTTTGGAAACATTTATTTATTTTCTTTAAATAGGAACTCACAAATGCCCCTGAAAGGCAATAAAGAAGCCTTAAATGCCTTGTAAACCACTTTAGCAGCATCTCAGGTAATGATGTTATATGCATTCAGGAAACTGGCGTCTCACTTCTACACATATCCAAAAATCAGTCATGCACTTCCAGAAAGGAACCGATGGGGAGCCATAGAAAAGAGTGCTTTACATTGCCGTGGGAGGCTTTTATTAACAGAGCAAATTCATAGTAAATGGTACGGTGTAATATGAGTCGCAATAAGATTTTGGCCACATGGCAGAGCACACAGTGAGCACTCAAGTGTTGTTATTTCTCCTTCTGCACCACCAGCACATTTTCTTCAATAACTCTTTAACAGCACAGAATTAAGAGCTTACATGGACCCTGATCCTGATGTGAAAAGACTCCTCTGTCTGCATAATCACACGCAGACAGGAAACCAAGCAACCTCGCAGTGAATGGGAGGATATGCCTTTCTTTGTTTTTCTGTAAGCGCACCACACTGCCTCCCTAATTCAGTAAAATAGTAAAATTGTAAAATAAATATTAAAAAAAAAAAAAAAAGCAAAAACATCAGTATACACCTCAACCTTTATTTTCTAACGGAAGCAAATGTAATTTTGATGTTTGTATTTTTTTTGTCACCTTTTAACTCCCAGCTCAGGCACATTTGTATGAAAGAACGTCCAGCGGGAAATAAGGTATTTTACAGCTATTATAGCAAACAAAATTATTTCAACCTCAGGGCAAACACAATATTACACCAACATGACCCCATCTCACCCATAGTATGATGGAATCGCCACACAGATCCTATCAGTAAACATGGACCGGACAACCAAGTTCAACGGAACACATGATTGAAGACTCTCTAAAAGCAACGCATGCACACAAATGGAAAAACCTGCAGAAGCGGATACATTTTTATCTGAATATCCAACGCCGGTTTAATGGTCTGCAAATGGCAATTTAATAGAGAGCGACTATGGCAGATGTATGATGACAAATCATTTGCATTAAGAAAACGAAAGGATTTGTTAATGCATTTTCAAACCAGCTTCAGTACATCGTTTGTCGGTTTTACAGCCGTACAATCAAAAAGTCACAACCCCGGTGCCGTCTGTCAGCAGGTAACCAAATTGGACACATTCTTTTTTTCCCCACTGAAAGCCACCGAACTAATTCAATCAAGCGTCCAGGCTTTTCCAGAAACATATCAACTGCTGACAAGCTATTTTACAGTTCAGCTTGAGCTCAGTAATCACAGCATAGCATGTGTTCTCTGGAACACGACACTTGCGCTAATATGGTCTCCAGTGGTCTCCATAAAATACAGCAAAAACACCACAGTTAAAACTCAATCTCCAGTCCAGAGAAACCCACAGTAATTTGCTATGTATTATTTTATGCAATTTCCTCCGAAGCTCAGCCTACTGCCAGGTTTGAGCCTCTCAGTGATGGAGCCGAGAGACTCAAAAGAGGAGCTACTTTTTTTTTTTTGCTTTCCCATAATCCCAGTCAGGCCCTGTTGTAGCCTCTGGAAAATGCATCTTCTGATTCCCGAGTTCCTCCTCTCCAGATACATGCTCATTTATACCCGATTCAGCATAAACACTCTGCAGCTGCTTCTCTGGTGATCACAAGGCCTATTCACACCCAGCAGGCCACTGTGCATGCAGCGCCAAGCTGACATATAGATATATTCCCTCCTATGTGTGCAGCAGTCAATTTGTAAAGCGACTCCACAACACAGCATGTCCACACAGTCGGCTCACATGCTGTTTTCTGATCTGTAGGCCGAATCGATTGGTAATTCAGTTTAAAGCTGAAATCATTACTCCCCCAACCCAGCACTGTCTTCCACCATTAGAACGGCGAGTCCTCAAGTAAGGTAGCACTGAGAGGGAAGTTTATTGTCAGCATTTCACTTTTCCTTTGCCTCTCAGTGTCAGAATGTTAACAGTCGTGCAGGGCATCCAGCATGAGGGAAAAGTCTAAGTCTTAACTGGGACCTGAATCAAGTTGATGACAGTTTTGCGCGTTATAGCTCTTCAATCACACCACGCTGACCGTTGAGGGGCTGAGCTGCTGTCACAGTGTGCTAAAGGAACAGTTGGACCACACACACACAAAAAAGTTGATCACTAGTAAACTAAGAAAAAGTGACTCTATTCTTCAAATGACCTGACATGGTAAGGATTTTTACAGTTTTGTCATGTGGCAAAAAAAGTCAGTTTTCAATATCCAACCAAAATGACAAGCTCAACTATCAAAAGCTATTTCACAGTCCAGCAAATACACAGTATATAATGTTTACTCAAGCTTCCAAGTCATTATAGGAGTGTTGAAAGGCAGTAAAATGTGAGCTATAGGTGGTGTGTTCAGCATATTTCTTGGATCAGAAGCGATTCCGTGTATCAAAGAGACACGAGTAGTAACCCCAGTTGAAACAACATTTTTAATTTATTTATAGTATAGTACACACCCTCACAGCTATGGCATATCAGTGGGTGGAGCAAAGGTAGATGCGTCTCATCACTCTCATCACTGATGTGAAGTTTTGAGCAAAGAACAGTTAAGTTACAGCTCCTCCTCAGGCATGACCAAGGATTTACATTTGCTGCACTGCCATGGGAGCACTGACAAAAACTAACAGTAGTCCTCATCAACGGTGTTCTGCTTTTGGCACGGCACATTTAAATCCTTAGTCATGATCCAGGGAATTGCTGCAACTTGACTGTAATTTATCCATTTAGTTTTTAGTTTTCATTTTTTTTTTTTTTATCATTTGTGTCTTTTAAAGGAAAGCCAATTGGGATTCATTACCCGAGTTTAATAACGATGGAGAAAAAAAACAGCATTTGTTTACACATTAGTTCAGGCAAAAAAAAAAAAAAACAACTCACATAATGCGAGATACATAATATAAAATAAAACTCTCCATCTTTGGGGTAAGTGCTCTAAAAATGAAAGTGATTTCTGGGATCTTGGCATGAAATGATTATTCTAAATCATTAATATAAACTTCCTGGAGGCACAAGATGAAAGGTTATACACATTTGTACGTTAATTATTCTCTTTGAGGCAAAGAAAACAAAAAGAACCTTCATCCTGAAATTTTTTGTGATTAAATTTAAAAGTGGATTCGGGAGCCAATGAGCCGACAACAATAACAATACACTCGCACATTAACAACATGATTCTGTAGCACACAACCAACACCGGCATGGTACACAAAGGAACTCAAATCCACTGAATTTCACCATAGCTACTGTTTTCTTTAAGGCCTAAGAATTGCAAACGCTGCCAAAACAAAGATGGTCTCAGCATTTGTCATAATGGACCCACAGAGTCTGAGCCCAGTAGTTTCAATAACATGCAGGTCAAGTCTGCTCGGTACTCTTAAGAGCAAATCCTAAAAGAAAGCACAAGCTAAATGGGGTGCCATCTTTGATCTGGCGGGGTGCAAAGCCATTGGCCCAAAGCCACAAAGGGGCTTAGACGATGGAGAGGGCCCCAGAAACATGGTATTGCTTTCTCACGATGACTGCTCTTGCATGGATACAAAGTTCTCGAGGAAGCAACGCGAGAAAGGCTTGGCTTAGTGGTGTTGTCTTGCTTTTGCCGCTAAGCCATGTCTCGAGGCTGTTTACCCTTAGCGGCTTTGAAGCAACATGTACTCAAGACGGTAGGTGTGGATTTGAACCAAGTTTGCTCTGCGCGCCACTTCTCCTGCTACGTAGCAGGATGCTCCTATGAGGGTAAGGAGGCAAGTAACTAAACATTACATGGGTAAGTATTATACAGTAGACAAACCGCTCTCCATTAACAGTAATGGGCTGTGTTTTTAATGGCGCTAATGTTGACAGTGGGGCTACTTCTCTGGGTTTGTCAGGTGCCTGTGAGCTCTGAGACTCGGAATCACATAAAGCTCTGTTGAAAGCTGCTGGGAACGGAGTTTTCTCTTATTGCTTTAGCAGCACAGATGCATTTCTCTATTCCCCGTGTGCCATTAGTGACTAATACACTCATTATAACCAGCTTTGGGAATGTGCACAGTCAAGAGCTTTTAGTGATGGACTCAACACAATCCACTATTTATTTTTCAAGTAATGGAAAAAAAAAAAGGGCGACACATTTGATTGTTGCAGACAAAAACCATACATTGTGTGAGGCATTTAAAGTCCAGGTATATGAGCCAGAACCACATGCAACATCATCTATGTAGGTATTATGTCCGGTAAAGTAAGGTACGACATTGTTTTAAACAGAACTAGCTTAATTGAATAGCATCAGTTAATAATAAACATGGATAGACATGAAATGTGTTGTTTTAGGGATCGAACACTTCACCTTAATGCATTTGTAGCTGTGTCGATGTGGAACTTGTGTCTTTTCTGTTATTCCTACCATAAGTCCACAGTAAGCACAAACCTACCAGTTGTTCAAGCTCTATAAATCTGAAAAACACAAACTGTTGAGCGGTGACTCATATATCAGTCTATTATATACTACAG
Source organism: Solea senegalensis (assembly GCF_019176455.1). NCBI lineage: Eukaryota > Metazoa > Chordata > Actinopteri > Pleuronectiformes > Soleidae > Solea > Solea senegalensis. The sequence continues at coordinate 19,602,865 of NC_058027.1, forward strand.
GGCTGACTGTATTAAACAAATGGCCAGGCCTGCAGCTGGAAAAGAGAGGCAATATAGAGAGAGCAGAGGTTATTGTCTAATTTAAATCTTGGCTGTGTTCCCAGAACTGTACCACATTCCAATTTGTGGCTGTGTTGCTTGGCGTTACTGACAGAGGACCGGCTGCAAATACTCTTGGGCTCCTCTCCAGAAATGTGTCTCCAAACGGACAATCAACAAGTTGGCATGGATTAACAGAATGAATGGGGCAAATTAGGTGAAATAATGAAAATGCACAGATATGGTTATTGTGCTGTTATCTAATGCCTTTAAAAAAAATAATAAAAAAAAAAATAATAATAAATCTGTCACTACAGTTGCACTAATGTACCTGTAATCATTATGACTTGATGTGCACCGACACAGACTCATCAAGAAAGCCAATGAATTGCTTCTCTAATGTTTCTGAGCTCCATAATGAAATAGCAGCTGGAAAAGACATCTGTGAAAACATGGTAGTTACCGAATGGTTGAGCAGGCTCTTAGAAGCAATTAGCTATTTCAAGCATCTCCTTGGCATACTATTGTCCGTTCATCTGCTAGATTGACAGCACACCAGGACATCATTAGCAGTCTTGACAGCTTTGTTTTTCTTGTGACAGCAACCATTGGGATAAGTGCTTCACTAATGTTTTTTAACAGTAGTTAAACTCAAAGTGTCACTTTAACGTTTCCTACTTCAAAAGCAGTGTGAGATTAAGATACCAGCTTTGAATAATTACAACACCCTAAGCCTCGACTTTGATTCCATATCATTGCACTGACATTTAAAGACATGGGGAACAAAGGCACGTTACATATCTTTTACTCATAATGCAAAAATGATCCCTTTACCCTGTGTAAAGACGTCAGATCAAACATCAAAGTGCGTGCAGAAACATGACGGTCTGCCGTGTGTTAAAGTGGTGCTTTTTAAAGAGAGTTCACAGGTTAAAAATGAGAAAGAAAAGGGGGCAATTAAGAGCTCTTTGCTCCTTTTTCCACTGATGACATACAGTGTACAGTCAATCAATGGCGACAATGACTGACTGACTGATACAGGCAGACAGGCAAACTTGTGAAAACCCATTTGTTACACAAATCTTTTATGTGAGGTACGTGCAGTACAAAGACAACGCAGCTAAAAAGGGAACTCGCCTGACAACATAAATGATTTATGTGCTCATGACATTAAACCTCCCAAAATAAAACTCCAGCCAAAGGCACTCTTATTTATCAGTAATAAAAAGTGCAATACTGTGTGTAGATTGAGCAGTGCTTGCCACCGGATCCAAACAACCACATATTTGATCTTTGTATTCATTTATCTATCCATTTATTTATGTTTTACTTGAACATCCATGGTTTATTTCCTACGATGAAATGTCTGAAACTGCACTGGCATGCAAGCAACGGTGGAGAAACCGATAAAAGGTACATTCCCTGAATATGCTTCTTTAACCCAATTTGCACCAGAATTTAATGACTCTGTTCCCACAGCAAATCACATCTGTCCGATTTGCTTAATTCTGCTGACAAACAAAGCAACAATCACACCGAGGTGAAAACCTAACCTCCTTGACAAAGTACCCACTTAAAACCTACTTAAAGTCACATCCTGTAGATGCAGTTGGGAACATTCCTCCAACGTTATTGCAAATAAAGAACCCGTCTCTTTTGACTACATAAATGTATGCATTGTGTTTGTACAATCCACCTTCATCGCTCTATCTTTCCCATTTCCTCCTTTGTGCACATTGATCACGGAACACTTTAATCCTATTTCTCTTGTACGGGCTGCAAAAAAGGGGTCACTGACATGTACTGTATTTGAGCCTTGACCTCTATTTTAGAATCACGCTGTGAGTTTCTCCACTAAAAAAAAAAAAATGAGAGCAAGACACATTCTGCTCTTCACTCACACCTTCCTGTGCACATGTTCACCCATCACTCTTAATTTGTCTTCCCCGGGCTTATTATCGACCCATTTCTCCAGCTTTCTGCCAATATACACAAATTACAAGGATTAGAAGAACACCGTACTGTAGCCTAAATCTCCTGCATTGTTCTTTATACGTGCAGATGACTAGGGATTAAATGTACCTAACATAACTTGACCTTTATGAAGCCTTTCACAGCCTAAAAAAACATGACATGTTCCCTCTTTCCACCGAGTTCCGTCAACAAAGCTCGTCAATCCAATTAATCTATATATGAATGAAGCATGGAATGACAAAATCAGTTATTTCAACAGGGGGCACCGTGCCTTTAAAAAAAACTGAGTGAGAAACAGAATTCCCACTGTAAACTTGTCATCAGCCAATTTACCTGGAGCCAGAGGGGGAGATTCGCTGGACACATAGGGAGCGTTAATCTCTTCATTCATCATCGCTAAAGAGATCGACCCAATTAACTCACAAAATTGACTGGCAACCCTTGTGTTTGTGTTCTTACTTGAGTTTTGCCCCCATTTTTTTTTTTAAAAAAGCAGGAGTTGTACAGTCTATGCTGGATCCAGCTGAAGGCCTCTGAAATGATTTGAGGACGCTGTACAGTGAAATAATGATGATGTCTTCATTTAAATCTGTCGAGTCTCAAATATTCACCACTGCAATTCGCTGTGACTGATTAGCTAGTGAGCTAGTGGAAGGGTTGCTTGGGGATAGCTCTCCAGAGCTCTGTAATTGAGTGAATTTGACTAGAGAGCTTTCATTCCTGCTGATAACTACACATATTTCCTTTTTAAATGTACTTTTCTTTTTTTTCACCACGCATCAGATTTATAATGCCTGCAAAAACAGCAGTATGAAATACACTTTATATTTCAATAGCTGTCCCTTTATCACGGTATCTCTGGCATTTGCCCACGGACCATTCAGCGTTGGTTTGTCTGGTTACTGCAAAACTGTTAAATCGAGAAACTCGCAGATCAGGGACAAAAATAGCCCCAAAGAGCCTGCAACCTGGTTTCTCATGTCCCTCAATACACAAGAGGAAACTGATGCAATTATCTGTAGGTTCAGAAATGTTGTATTGTAGCATATTAAGCGTAAAAAAAAAAAAGAGAAAGAAAAAGGATATAAAAGCATTTTGCAAAATATTACATGAATTTCATCATTTGGCATCTTTTAGACCTCAGTGGTGGAGAGTTATTTTCCCAAAGCAGGTTTAGCCTTGATCATACTGAGCAGCAGCAGCTTTGAATGTCAATGTTATTAACATAAGAAGGCTTTAAGAAGATGTTTGATATTGTTATCATGTCATTTTAACATTCATTTGTAATTCACACTATACTTGCCACTAGGGCTGGAGCGATTAGTTGATTATTATTCGATTACTAAATGAGTAGCAAGTTATCAGGTTGAATGTTTTTTTAATAACTAATGCATGCTCTGTGAGTTTTCAGCTTCTTATAAATGAATATGTTCTGGTTTTGTTGCACCACATCGCAAAGAAATCATTACAAGTAATTAACTGAGGTTTGCAGACAAAAATGACAACTTTTGAGAACACTGCCGTTTTGAGGTTTGGGACAGACTGATCATAATTTTTAGTACTCCATTAATCAAGAAAATAATTAACAGATGAATGGATTACGAAAGTAATCATTAGTTGCAGTTCAAGATTCCTATGAAATCCACCTTCCATTGAAAAACATCCTGCTGGTGTGAGTGAGGCCCTGTGACATTCTGACAAAAGCATGGTTTGTTTTTATAGCTGGCACATATGTGAGAGGGATTACACGGCTCAAAATGGATGATAAACAATGGGCCAAAATGGGTAAGCCATTCAATTATGTCTAATAATGAGCCGTTTCATTATAACCATGTGCGAGTAATTATGCGATTAATATGTCAATCCTGGTTTTGGCAGGTTGTGCCGCCAGAAGAGGCAATATTAACCACAGTCCTTGTGCCACGACGCACTGAAAACGGTTGTCGTCTTGCACACTAAATCTCATTTGTTTGGTGAAGAAAACAAACCGAGATACTGTTATTCTTCTCCAAAACACACCACTCATGCTCCGGGGCATGATTTGTAATTGTTATTCAGTGCTCACTCACCTAAACTTAAAACATGATCCTTCAGGATTTTAATTAAGCGCCAAGGTACCTCCCAGGGGCTTCTGACTTGGCAAAAGAAACTACTTTGATTTATGTACTACTCTGTTGTTCCTGGTTGAAGTGTACCTGTTATGGGAGACTGTGGTGATGGATTTAAGAACAATTACTCTTATTAGTTATTCCTCTGAAAATCTGAATACCCACACTAACCAACAGCATGCCATATTTCAAGTACTGGATAAACTGGTACTGGCACTGGTCTACTTACTGGGGACTGGGCACATGGTCAGACACGGTCAGCTAAATGTGGTGACGTCTAAAGCTGATAAGAGTGCACATCTATTTGGATACATACCCCCATTCATCACGCCACAAATCAGCAAAAATGCTTATTACCACCATGTGCTGTTAACAGCAGTTATTTTCTTAAGCAGATGTAGAACATATTTATCAATGTGCCTCTCAGATGTCTGGTTATGGAAATAACACAGCCAATTAATTTCCACTTTAAAAGGAAATATGGTGTCATCGCTATAGACACTTGAATGCCCAAAAATATTAAAAACCTTCATTAAAAAAACATACAGGTTCAAGTACAAAAACCTGCACCATGTAGTAACAACATGTTGATGAACATACCTGGCTCACAAACGTGTTAGCCAGAGCTGATGCTGTTGCTTCTGGCAAGCGTATAATCCAGACTACCCAGGTGTACAATGTCCAGATGTTTTAAATAACAGGCTGCACACACTGCAGCGACAAATACTCCAGTTCCACACGTTTTAGTCGCCGACCAAAGCGTGGAAAGTGAAAACCGCTCTTTTTCCAACAACTACATCGTGGCCTGCTATGCCAGAGCAGCAACGGCAAACATACCCCATGATGAGATGAAAGTGATAGTCAACTACCTCAGGAACATAGGAACAGTTCCAGAGACAGACCTTGTATGAGGTCTACTCTCAGAGATGCATATCAGAAGCTAATGGAGTCTTGAAACTACAGGGGAGCGGAGGGATCACTGCGATTAGCTTGTGGAACTGCTGAAGGTCACCACTGCTGAGCTGAGCAACCACAAGCCTTCATAAAACCATGCAGCGTGTCATTATTTTCAAAGTGTTTCATTATAGACGGTTAACCTTGGCTAACTCTGACCTAACACTGTAATCAGCTGCCTGTAATACCTTTGAAAAAGTGTAATCATTCAGCTTCTCCTCGTGTTTACCAGGCAAGCGACTCACAAATGTAGCGGAGGCTGTTGAACACGAGACTGAACGCATTCGCAGGGCCGCTCAGGTATTTGAAAAAGTTCGACCGCAAGGCAGAACCGTCAAAGATGAGGAAGAGGATCAATTTTCTCGCAAAGAAAATTTGGAAGAATCCTTTCGCGCAGGGAAACCCTGCCAATGCTGAGGCCTCACAGACCTTGATCTTCTTTATCCTGCTGCCATCTCACACCATGACCACACATAAGAGACCACAAGCCAGTAGAAACACACATCACAATGAACAATGACGTGCTGTGAATGAGCCTCGACTTCAACTCCCGAAAAATGGCACAAGTTGGCTGCGGAATTTCATAGACCTCATTCATGAGCGCCAGCACCTTTAACGTGCAGCTGGAGCGTTTAGTGAGGACATGTCCACTGTTCCTTTTAATAATGTAACTAAACAAACACTCGACAGACTCATGAATACTGCACAATGCTCATGTACTGACCTGTGGAGCTCTTTGTCTTTCAAAATAAAGGCTACGGCTGTGTGATTACAGCTAAAAGACCAATATTAGAACAATGTATAGTGAGTTCACCTACGGAAACAGCTGAAACATAATTATTAACCATTTATGGATGTGCTTACGCACAACTCAGGATACAAGGATAGATAATAATAAGAAATATTAGTACTTCAGTCCAATCAAGCCTATATTTAAAGATGTTTTGCCTGGTAAGGCAAGGAAAGAAGTAAGTCCAACAGATCACACGACGAGCAAGCCCTTGGTGTCAGTGGAGAGAGTAAAAAAATTCCTTTTAACAGGAAGAAGTCTCTGACAGAACCAGACTCAAAGATTTGCAGCCATCTGCCTTGGCCGGTTGGGGTGGAAGGAAAATAGGAGACAGAGGAGAGGTGGGGGACCATTAAGGCCAGTGCACAAACACACATGAGTGACAGCAATGAAAACAAAACAATAATAATATAATAATAACGACAATAAAATAGGCAAGCTATAATAGACGTCCACTCGGCCAGCACAATAAAATCAAAAAAGTAAAAATGGCACAAGGAAAGATGGGGGGGAAAAGAGGAGGGGAGAGAAGGCAATAATGTCAGATTAAGAGTGGAAAAGGTCAGTGTCTCCTCTCCTGTTTGCACAGACTAGACAAATACAAACGTTAGATAAGCAGTTGTAAAAACAAAATGAGATCGAAGAAAAAAAAAAAAAAAAATAAAGAAAATGCACAATTATATAAAGTCTCTTCTATGAGTGCTGTTGTTGTGCGTCCTTGTTAATATGAATTTGGTCTCGGGGATGCACGTTTCTGACAAACCGAGCACGAGGAAGATATAAATGGGGAAAAACATTCTGCTCAGAGACAGCTGTTTCATTCTCCTCCGGGACCCGACACAACAGTGAGACAATACTCCATCAGGGCGCTGCATCGAGATCTTGATACGATTCAAACATGAACATGAACCACAAGCAATCGCAAACTATTCATGCGAGTGAATATTCCGTCTCATGTCTGTTTACAAAAAGATACAGGGCGATATGGCACGTTTCCAACTCTGGGAGACTATTAAAACTCATTTAGGGGGCACCGTAACTCTAAAGACGCACGTTAAATCACCCTGCTGCTACAAACAAACTATATGTTTGAAACACTTAGTGTTTGACAATCACTACGGGTTACATAAACAAAATCGTTGTTTAAAAAGGGAACACACTAATGATTATTTTTACCTGTAAGCCATAATTAAATATACAAGTTTTGTTGTTTGGTCTTTTTAAAAATGTGTTTTACTAAGTGAAAAACGGGTATACTTTATGTTAGTCTTCCTTGAACCCTGCTGCAGTGCGCCCCAGCATGCAATCTAAAGTTTTATTTACCTCCACTATTTAAGCTCTTTGTTCATGAGGTCTCTGGGATATTTGCACACCTGCTACTATTGTCAGTCCCTTTAGTGCAACCTGGTAACATGCTGCATTATGGGAATGTGTGATGTAAGGGGGGCTGCAAAACCAGGTGAATTAATCACATGTAATGCCACACACACACACACACACACACACACACACACACACGCAGCCTTTGCAGTTCACAGTCAGACAGAAATGAATATGTGAGCAAACGCCGCAACAGCGACTCATATTTCTACGAGTAGGTCGGCCTCAGTTCGAGTGGTCACAGCTAATTCAAACCATGAAATGAAACACGTGCCCGGCCAATAATTCTAGTTTGTACTTTATGTGTTACACAAATAATATCTTCATTTTGAAAGTAGTGCCTTAGGCTCCTCAGAAAGAGCTCAGGGCTTAAGTCAAGTTAAAAGGATACAGCGCTGTGTGCCTGTTAAGATAAGTGGACATTAGATCTATGAAAACTGGACTGGCTATGTCTATGGAAACCTTTAAAAACATGAGCGTGCCTTTACAGCAAGGCTAACCACTAAAAGGGACACAACACTTATTAGATCCAAGCATCAAAACCCCACATTTTACTATATATAAAAATGTAATTTAAAAGATTTACAACATTACAGTGGATACATCCAGTGATAGCTCTTTTATGCTGCACTGCATACAGTTTAATCACCACAATTAAACCAGTGATTGACTGATTGCATTGTGCTGCACTGAACAGTGCTGTGAATGTGCTGATTAAAAAAACAAATAAGGTAATAAAACCCCAAATGAATAATCATTTACAGAAAGGTTGAATAGCTATATCATTTTTTTTTTGTTTTTTTTTATGACCACAGCTGAAAAAAACACAACACTCCTCTTTTAATGTATGACTTTGTATGTCACAACAAACTACATTTCCTCAGGCACTTCCATGGTTTGATGGATGGCGCAGCAACACTGTGTACATGATCACAATCCAATAACACATTTGTCCCTCCTGCACATTTTTTCTCTTTGAGTCACATGTTTCTTTTTCAAACAGCTGCCGAGCTCCACATTTTCCAGGTAAGAGAAAGCTTCTCTAGTTCAGTGGGGAACAACTGTGTCAGGGTTAATCCTCAAGGAAAACCTTAAAAGACATTCAGGACACAGATGATTGGCCCACTGTACAAAGGACAACCAGCATGTAAGCAGTGATTCTTTCACTGGTTTGACTGCACTATATCTGAGCCCTAATTTGTCCCTGGTCATGAGATCACAACCTGAGGCACAGGGTTGCTCTTTGTCTCCGGCCGACTCGGATGAAAAGGTGATGCCCGGCGCTTTTCCTTTTTTAGAGTGAGCTCTGCCTAAATGAACTACACTAAGTAAGGCACGCGGTGTAATGAAGAAGATTTATGAGCAGCGATGGCAGGATTACAGAAGGTCTTTACAAGTGCTGATCTGGGTAATGGTCTATATCTGTGTAAGATTTCAGAGGCCTTTTGTCAAACCCAGCTCTTAAATAAAGCGGTCTTGTGTTTGTCACTAGTTCAGACTGTTCGTTTACATCAGACTATACTGGTTACACACGTTTGATCAAGCTGACACGGATTCAGGAGGCAGTTACTGCAGTGTGCAATGTATGGCACGCTATGTCAACATGATGAACAAAGTAAAGAGTGGCAGCTGTGACGATGTGGAGCCACAGGGACGACAGGATACCAGACTCCGACTAAGCTGTTACAGCTTTGGTTTGGCTCTCGACTTCAGAAACAATCACCGTGAACCTCTTAAAAGCCAGTCCTCATAAACAATTGCTGTTTTTCTCCAATATGTCTCATCATCATAGCTATTATCATCAATTTGGTCGAGAGGAAATCCACGTTAAGACTTAGTGCGTTAAGTCAAATGTGAACATCTGCTCTGCATAGACATACATGTGTGGTCCATTAGGACCCGGGCGTCATTCTTCGATGAAGGGACTCCAAGTTGCCGTGTGTCATTCAAGTGGGCAGACTAAAAATAACGCGGTCTAATCTCAGTGGGAGAATTAGGTGTTTAATAAATCTGTTGGACTTCACGCACTGACAGGCACAGCGTACAGGACTCGGAATAAAATACATCAGCGAGTCACATTTCAGACAGTTAAACATTAAACATGCACCTTGGAGTCAATATCCATCAACTGTTGAGTTGGACAAAGAAGACAACATCTGAGGCCACACACACACTCACTTGTGTTTGGATATGTTTAGAATGTGTGTGATGAAATGGCACCAGCTGTGTACACTTGGGAGATGCACAAGGCCCCTGGTAGAGTTAACCCCTTCCTTCCCAGTGAAGCAGGAGAGACCACAGACACCAAAGAGACTCTACTCTACAATAGTTGTACACAAAGGGCGCTAATTCACTAAGATCACTGTCCCACTTCCTTAAATCGTTTACTTTTTTTGGTTTCCTCACTGGGTCAGTGAGAGACACATGAACCATGAGCAGATTTCTGTTCCCCCCGCCCCTTTGACAGAACTCACTTTACAGTTCCATAAAAACCTCTGATAATTGCAGCCGCAGCAGCCCTACATGACCATGCCAAGTCTAACAGTCTGGACAACTTCCTAAACATTGTTTTCACTGCACACATCATGGGGCGAGTGCATGATAAAATACAAAGTACACGGCGCGGTAAATACGTTCTCAAGACTGCTTTATCTGTGTCTAGTATAAAGGGCACAGGATGGATTGTCTTACCTCATTTCAGATCTGATGACAACAAGCGATGCTGGTGGTTTACAACAAAACAAAACGGTTTACAACGCGACAGACACAGACTATTAGATGTCGATTTAATAAATAATTCAGATGACGGTAATTAAAATCGCATTTCATCACGAGCGTGACACGAGTCGTTCTCCACAGTGGCATGGTATATGGTACCGTGAACAATCTGCTGTTCATTGGAAACTGGAATTGATTCCATGAATTGCTTAATGTTTTAAGTTTTAATGTAAATGAAATGTGATAGCGTGTCCTGTATTCGCTGAAAGGTGTTGCTAAACTGAAGAGCTGTGCAGCCCCAGTATGAATGTGCCATGAAGGTACTCGTCCATGGCTCTGCAATGGTGCCATTAAAACACTGCTTGATGGCCAATTCCCAGCTACAAAGAACTGTGATTCCTCCACGGTACAAGTTAAAACTCAAGTGCGAGCACCAGTGCAGGTGAAGTCTGTATTAACATCTGCTGGTGATTTCAGTCTCTTTGACTGGAGGTAATGAAAGCCCACAATAAATGGACACTATAGCTGAAACATGAATGAAGCATAAGAGAAAGAAATGACCAGATGGTCATAAATATGAGAATAACACAGGGTCTCTTTCATGAAACCATTTAAGTCCATTACATTTGACTTATACAAATACCAAAACCAGCCTAATGCAAACAACTCTCTGTCTTTAATTGGAGCTTGCCCAGAAAAACCACAACTTAGACCACCTCACATCACCAAAATAAAAGCCCACATACTGTATGTTGTTACTTAAATCGTGAAATAACCAATAAAAGCCAGTGAAAGTAGGGACCATGGTGGATATGCTGTTAGGCATAACTACCGCTTCAAACATGTCACATCAATGTCATGAACATGCTGCATTCGGATTTTAAAAACAAATAAAAACCTGCTTGAAAAAGTTTTTGCTAAAAAAAAAATGACAGCATTTAATTGGCGCGCATCATTCATTTGTGTGAAATTGTGGGACGTTTCTCTTCGGGAGTGCCGTTCCTCCATCTTGGTGCCAAAAAAACAGGCAGCTTCATTAGTCATGACTGCAGCACCTAATTAAGTTTGTGCCACTCGTTTGGATTTTGCTGTAAATTTAAAAGAATCTCTGATGTTTCAAAGTGCCTCTGGGCCCTTCTGTCTCTGTTGTCATTAAAACTGAGAATTTCCTGTGCCAGCGTTCTGAGAGAGCATTGCCTGTTTTCAAATCAAAACTGTAATCTAGTGGAAGCAAGTTTTTTTTTTTCCAAAAAAGGTGCTGTGACAGCTTATAAATAGATGTAAGAAGTAAAGCTTTGGTCCTGTGCGACTTGTTAGCATGCCACATCTTTTGTATGACTATAACCACTCCGCATCGTGCTATCTTTCAGCAAGTTGATTCAAATCAACTGGAGGCTTATTTGAAAGATGCATGCAAAATATTCTGTTTATCTACCATGGAAAGGCTTTGTAATTTGCATGAAATGCATGCTTTGCACTCCCCCTCTGTGTCTCTCCAACATAACTGGTGGAGATACTGGATAAGCACCTTCCCAGTGTCCTGCCCCTCGCGCTCTGCCTCCCTTTTTGTGTTGTGCCCAATTACTGTTGCAGATGGAAAAAATTCACTTGACCTGGGAAATTTATGAGCGGCAATAAAATTGCACTTCAACACTGATCCAGAGCGATGCAATTAGTTGTCTGGGGGCTGATGAAGACATGATGAAATTGGACACATATGACAACTTGGCCATATGACAAAGAGCTGATGAAACAGTGAGAAACCTGGTAACTGTTTTGAACAGCATCAGATTGCAAGGGCTGAATAATTGGGGGGCGGGGGGGGGTTCTGTGTATGTTTGTGTGTCTGTGTGTGTGACACAGAGAGAAGAGGTGGGGGATGTGGGTGGAGGGGTGGTGCCATTGTTTGGATTTTAAAAGCAACACACCACTGTTTGTGTGATTTTTTTTTTTTTGCTCGTCATAGTGATGTTCCCTCTTACTGGGGCACATGCAAGTCAAGCTGCCGATGGATCACCGGCCTCTCGGCTCAAGTGTTACATCACTGACAAAACATCACAGACCATCAACAGTGTTTTTACACCACGCTCCCCCCGGTTAATAAACTTGTTGTGGCACAGCAATGCCATTATTACCGACAACTCAGTAAGAGCGCTGCTTGTATACAGATGCACCCAAGTGACACTTTGTGCATTTACAATGACTGTGCATCATGTTATGACAGTCTGAGCCAGCTTTAAGATATGTACACATCACAACACAACACTGATCTACTTCATCTTGCAACGTGCGTGTCTCAGTCAAGTTGTAAACTCACTATCAGAGAATCATTCAAAAAATAAAACAGCCGCACAACAGAAACTGAGAATGAACTTTGTTTAACACCAAAATAAAGTCAAAGCAAACTATTATTTGTGGCTTTTGTGTGATTTTTACTACCGTCTTGTTGTTAATTGTACTGTATCTGTGGATGCAGCACTTAGTCCAAGGCAAATTTCCCAATGGAGGAAATAAAGTATATTGCTTTGTGTCATAGAACATGCTGCAGAATGACTTTGACATTACTGTGCTCTCAGGCAGCAAGAGAAGCTCATGCTAAAGGGCAAATGCGTGTTTCTATAGCAAAGTGTTTTACTGCATCACGTTGGGGAGGTATAGAAACCGAATAATGGCACGGGAGAGGAGTTTATTTGACACGAGATACGTTAGATCACACTTTCATCACATTTAATGGTTATTTAATGCAGGGGTGCTGCTGATACAGTGACCCAGGAACATGAAACTGTATCTGTGGATCACATCACTCTGCTCAGAGATTAGCAGAGCAATTAAGCTGCTCTGAGCCACACGCACAAAAAACAAACTATGTACAAAGTTGTGGCATGGGAGGGAAAAGCATTGATACAGCAACTTCACTGAGACAGAGGTGTTAGTGGGCTGAGGTCAGGACAAGGAAGTGCACTAAAGTGGGGGCAAAGACTGCAAATCAGCATGATTTATACTGTTAAATGCACATCATGTTATACATTACATACAAGTGTGTTCAATAGTAAAAGCTGGAACATTGCGTCGGCACCTGTGTGCTCACACAACACTAATACTATAAGCTACAGCACAAACACTGGGGTGTTCCAGCTCACCTTGTTGAAGTTGTAGTAGCCCAAACAGTGCGCAAAATCCAGGTTAGGTGGATCTCCTGGAATAGGATTTCCACCAGCAGTGGGGTAAAATCTTACATCCATGGTGGTTGTGTTTGTGTGTTCGTGTGTGTCGTAGCCGCGCAGCTCTGCACGGAGCTCAGTTTGTTTGCTGCCGTTTACAATCCAAGCGCGAGGAGAGACGGAGAAAGACAGACGGCGATAGACGGAGCCCCGCTTTCTATAGGGGTGAATGAAACCCTGCGGCGAGGAAACAGACTGTATCGGTAAAGTTTTGAGATTCCTCTTCTACACCTGGCGCAGTCGCTTCATTCCTAAATGAAGACTGTGGATCACGGAGCAGGAGACGCTGTGTGCCAATGCATTTACACACAGCTGCTGCAGCTGTTGTATACAAAGGAGCCACGAGACCGGCGGCTGAGCGTGGACTCTCCTATTTCCTTCCACTTCCTTCAGATGCAGATGGACGGGGGGGAAAAAAATAATAATAATAATAAAAAATGAAAAGACGAATCAAGTCGCGACAAATAAAGTCCGCGCGTCAAGACAGCGCGCGTACGCAGAAACGCGCGTCTGTATCCAAAATCGCCGAGTGTCTCACAAGTTCATTAGTCCCAAACTTGGAGAACTAGTTAGTGCAGCAGCTGAATTGAGAGGAAGCGAGCTGGCCACACGGACCCATCTGCTGAAAGCGACGCAGCGTTTGGAGGATTTGTAAAACAAGCACAACAACAGTCCACAGATGGTGCAATTAGTGAATGTGATGTAGTGCAGTGAGTTTCCAAGCTCAGCCTTCAGCTCTGCCTCACTGTCCTAGTGATGAAAAGGCACAATGTGTGAACAAGTCAGCCCCTCCCCAAACACACTAAGCCACGCCCATGAAAACACAGCATTTATGTCCATGTGACCGGCTGGCAAATGATAACTGATTTAACCTACAGCTGTTCTATCTGTGTATGTTTTATTTATTTACTCTTACCCCATATTAATATTTCCCTTATCGCATTGTTTCTTTGTCTTTTGACTTGTAAGCAGATTATAATTTGGGAAACCTGTGAAAAAATACTTTTCTTGCCTCTGTATGCTGTGCTATGCTGTGTTGGTATTGATCAATAATAATTGAGTGTTTTAATAATCCACATTAACCTTTTAGTGTATCATAAATAAAGTGTTTTGAGAGAAAGTCTACTTCCTCTAGACCCTGCTTATCAAATGATGGGGGATTCTGACTAATAACAAGGCAGATTTAGTGTGAGAGAGGGCTCTTGTAATAACCTTTTTTTTAAAAAAAAACCAAAAAACTGTAAACTGACACAGATCTGATTTAGGAATTATTTGTCCATAAAACCCTGAAAGAAAATCAGATCTCAGTCACATGAACTGACAAAATTAGATATGACTCGTTTCAGCCTGGTAATCTGAGCCTAGTCAATAAGAGAAGAAGAGAGAGCGAGAGAGATGTGAGCTACTGTGTGTTACTATCATAAATGTAATCAATATTCACATTTGCTACCCGTATGTTTTGCTCAAATATTGTGTATTTATTTTGAAACAGTAGCCTGGCGTGGTTAATCAATTCATTTGATTTTATGAAGTCACTTCATTGTGTTGCCAGGTCTGATTCTATCAGCAGTAACAACTGCCTATGCTGTAAATTGGGTTAGAAGAACTGATAATGAATGCGAAATATTGTTAGTATATCAATCCTACCTGCTGCAACTTTAAGCTACTTGTTTTAACAGTTGCAGTGTGAGAGCCGGTATCCTTGTGTTTCATTACTTGTGTCACATTCACATGTCACTAACAGAGCGCTTAATTGTCAACACATGCGAGTTGTAAGCTCACGCATATTGTGGTTGATTACATGTTTGCTTTAGGGCATGTGCACACGAGAACGAGTGTAGGGATCCACAAAAGGTTTGCATCGTTTCTATTTTTATCCACATGGAACCGGAGACCTAAAACATTAAACCTGAATAAAACCCTTGTATTTTGTTGTACACAACCAATCCAGGGCCACACGGTTGTTGCGGGTGTACTCCGCCTATTGCCCTATGTCAGCTAAGATTGCCACAGCACCCTCTGTGACCCTCATGTGAAGGATAAAGCGGTAGAGGATAGATAGATAGATGGACGGACAGACAGCCAATCCACTACAATGATGTCATATAGCCCCACCTCTCTCATGCTCCATGTCTGGTGTGTGGCAGCATTACATTGCATTAAGATTGTATAGGGAAAGTTCTGTTTCCGTATAACTTAAGTTTCAGGTCACATCCACAGCAGAGAGGCTTAACTAATACTACCATGTTTTTTTAAACTAATATTTCCCCCTACTACCTCATGGGAACATAAAGATGACTGCAAATACTCAAACAATACAGGCTGTTATTGTTTCAGGTGTGTGTGCATCACACAAGTCAACAATGTATGAAAGAACAGGTTTGATATCACTGCTTTCCAAATTCTCTTTTGTATGCTCACCTAAATACACATATAGTGAGGTTTTGAAAAGTTATTATTTTTTTAAATCACGACCTTTAGCGTGAGCAAACCCTCAGTGCCCAAACACACATAATTACTTGTATACATCTACGTACTGTACGTGAATACAAATGCAAGGCAACAGGAATCCTATGATAATGAAGTGCAAATAAATATGAACAAAGAAAGGTCGGATCTATTGCATTTGTGAATTAGCAGACTAGTGCAACCGCAGAGATAAAAAGATTGGGGTTGTGAGTTGTCAGTTTGAATCATTGCTACTCTTTTCCTTCCCTGTTTTTCTGAAAGGCTGCATCTTGGTGCATATATTCCTGTTACCACCACACTGCTGGCATAACAGTAACCATTTCTCTTTGTCTTTTAGCTACCTGAGTTCATTCGGTAATTGCTTGTGGGTGTTAAGTTATTCAAACATGAGGTTCCTGTTCTCCATTTGACTTAATTATCCCTTCTGTTACACTACATTTGCTTTCTGTTTACAGTTTCTACCATTATTATTATTATTATTATTATACATTACTTCTCTCGCTAGAAGGAAATAGTAATAAAAAGCAGATGACATATACGTATAATGTGCTGTTTGAAACCCCATGCATACACTTTGGTGAGTTACAATAATAACAACAGGCTATGCGGGACCTTCCGAAACACAGAGATTTGAGTTAATATGTCATGGATATGACAGTGGCATGTTCAAAGAGTCTTGTTTTGTGAACACAGCACAATGCCATCTGAGCACAGGCTCAAGACCAAACACACAGAGGAGTGTGGTGTCACTCCCTGCCACTAGATTTACAGTAT
Organism: Solea senegalensis; assembly: GCF_019176455.1. NCBI lineage: Eukaryota > Metazoa > Chordata > Actinopteri > Pleuronectiformes > Soleidae > Solea > Solea senegalensis. The sequence continues at coordinate 19,619,292 of NC_058027.1, forward strand.
TTACAGAGTTAATATGCGTTTCCTGACATCTTGTATGGCTTAAAGTGGTGAACCTGAAAAAAGCTTAACATAGCTGAACCCTTTTACACTGCAGACATTTTGATGGCAGACCACAGGTGTAATTAATACAATTAAACATGACTGCATACATTACAGTAAGTATATAATAAGTTTAGTTGACTTGCAAGTTGTAGTTTTAGCAAGTTTTGTCATATTTTACTGTACTGATTATGCTGTATATTTATCATTTGACAATTGTTATTGTGTGTAATCTAGTTTTGCTTGTAGCTGTTATGTACATGCATTTACACTTTTATGTAATGTTAGCATGTAGTTCTGTGTTTTAGTGTTTGATTATGTATATTATGTTACTATACTGTTCAAGAAAAAAAGCCCAACTCGGGACACAAGTGTCAAACTAGCAATAGCTATAAACTCTACATACAGCCCATCAGTTGTATCATCTGTATTGGTACTATGTTAACTGTATTGTCCCTATTTCAATAACATTCTAGTCTATTCTTAGTCAGAATTACAGCATGCACAATATCAATAGTGTTTGCACACAACTAAATGGAACACAGTCATAATCAATGGTATTAATTACCCCTGTGCCTCTCCTGCCGACACATATCAAAAAGTCTGCGATACAAAAACAGGTCTGTTATCATTTCCACGTACATAATGAATATCTAATGACAACAAAACAAAGATTTAACAGAGAAGGAGTGCATTTACTGCTCACGGCACCTCTGTTTGTGCAGTGAACACAAATAGATTTTTCATTCATCTGTCACTTTCAGCTCTCCAGAGTGGAAAGAAGAGGTCAGAATAAACATTAAAATCAATGCTGCTGGCCATGAGAATACATCAGCAAAGCCTTGCCGCCATGGTATATGTATTTTTAAATGACTCATTTGTTTTGTTTTTTTACTTAATATTAAAACAACTGCTTGAATACACTTCTAACTGATCAGGATGCAATTTATATCACTTATTTGGAAGCCAATTTCCATGAACATACATTTGCATCATGCATACTTGTTATTATCACATGGTAAATATAATATCTTAGTCTTGTTATGTTCGGGTGTTAGGGTTTGACCAATTTTGGAACCCAAATTTGCCTTCCTGAAGGCAACGGTCCATACAATACTTTGGGGATACAGTGGAGACACGGGCCAAGACTCTTTCTCTCACTTGCCTTTTATTATTTACAGTTCAGTGAGCAATGTGAGGAGGAGTTGGAGAAATTACTGCTACAACTAATTGTTTTCAAAACTAGACAATGAGTACAATCAGTAGTCAGCCTTTTTTGCTCTCCATATAGACGGTTTATTCATGCACAACCAAAACCTGCTCAAATGTGATCAGTCAAAGCATTAAGGGAAAGCAAATCACAGAGGTTAGGGTTAGTATCCTGGTTAAATGTCTGTATTAAATAAAGTGAGATTTTTTATATGATATTATTGTTCTTGTTTTGACCTGACTGTGTTCATAAGGTCATATTACACCTGGCCTTCAATTACAGCATTTATTAGCTCCTAGATGTAAAATGGAGTATGCAGTAGGTGCTATAATGATTTGCTATTAAATTAAACAATTGTGAATTGAGTCAGATTGGTTATACTCACACACTGACTAACATATAACGTTGTTGAAATAAGATAAAACGTAAAGAAGCTAAATATACAGTACTTTAAGTAGAAACTAGTTATATACTGTAGAACAGTGTTGCTGTCTCACGTTACAGTGCTTTAAAAAAACCAAAACACTTAGAAGTGGCATGTGTGCTGGCGTTTACTATAATCAAGTATAATCAATGACATACAGTGCCAAACTCTGCTGCGCTGGAGAAGATAATCCTCTTTTGAACACTCTCCAGTGCTTGCTTGGAGATGGTCAACAATTCGCGGCAGTGGCCAAGAAATCTACTTTGTAATTATGGACACATTGATGCATATGCAAACCATTTTTTAGTTTTTTTTTTTGTCACGTTCCTGTTTCACAGTTGCTCGTGCAAGCGTAACTAAGCAATGCCTGCATACTACACACACGGATACACCCACCCAATCAAATCTTATTCATTCTTGCACATACAGACACAAAAAAAACCCACGCAGGCTCCCATGTACTATTTATCAGATAAGCAAGCTCTACTACATTTCCATTTCAGCCTGGTTATTGGATGTTTGGTTTTCAATACAGGAGTGGAGTGTGTGTGTGTGTGTAGTAATGGTTGCTGTTGTTATTTATTCCTGTTTTTAATGTTGTTTGGTCGTGCAGCCAGGTAGTGGAATTAATTTCCTTTCTGGTGGTTAGGTATCAGTGTCTCTGCCAGATGAATTGTGCTTTTCTACCATATGTCATTTCCTCTCAGCCTGGCAACACTAGAACCATTTGGTGACGTGAAAACAGATTATTCTGTGCTGGCTCATAATCAGATTCATTTAAAGTAGTACTGTATAAATATATGGAAGTAAAATAGTAATAAATGCAAAATAAGTAATTAGCCATATTGACTCTTTATTTATTGTATGTATGAACCACCCACATTTTCAGAGAGTGATGTCATTGCACAGCACCATAAATAATTGCTGTCTGATGTGTAGTGTGTGACAGTTTTGCATTGCAGCAATAATATTGATTTGAACATTTCAGGAGACATTTTGAAACATGCTAATTTCTTGGTGCATATTAATCAATTAATTGTGTCAGATGCTAAGTCGTTTTCATACAAGACTGAGGATTGTTGCAAATAGTTGCAAGTGAATGGGGAAAAAGGCAATCACATTAAGAAAAGAAAAAATGCTAAATAAATGCAATACATTTACCACACCATATGTTTTAGTGAAGGTTTAAAAACAAATCAAACCATTTAATTAAACCCCCAGCACATAGCCAAGCAGAAAGACAACTTGGCTTGGGACCAAACGGTTGCCAGTTCAAGTCCCTGCCAGGTCAAGGGTTGTGGTACCCCTGAGCAAGGTACCCATGTCCCCATTGCTCATTGTTAACTGGACACTCTAAATTGACCCCAGCCACGGGGGGGGGGCTCAACATCCAGTGTACTCCTTGTGCCGGGCCCAAGGCCCAGATAGATGGGAGGCTTGTGTCAGGAAAAGCATCTGGCATAAAAATCTCTGCCAAATCAAATGTGCAGATTACCTGCTGTGGCGACCCCTAGAGAGAGGGAGCAGCCAAACAGTCAGCAGCCGACAAGTACATTTATGATAGGTGACTGAAATGAATATAAATCAAACACATGTAGACTTAACTACTTTGTATGGTTTCAGATGATGGCGGAGGGGAAATATTTCACAGCAGAGACAGAATATAAGGACACTCAAAAAGAGTCCAATGAAAAGCACCCGTAGTCTCTGTATTTCTCTCCTCCCTTGCAAGCTTGCCTTGTTTCTTGTGTTGCCCTGTTTTTCTCCTCTGTACGGTTATTTTTCATTCTGTTTGCCTGTTTTTGCCCCGAAGTGAATTCTGATTAAGAGACTTGATTTGCGGCACTAGCAAAACCATGCGTCCTCTTCTTTGACAAAAACCTAACACGTTTTCTGCTCGTGTGTTGGCAGAGGTCAATTTATACCCAGGTGCATACAGTATAGTAAGCAAAGACCCCTCTGCTTGTTTGTCACCCCTCTGCTTGAGAGTAACACTGCCGGAAAGCACACATTTATCTAGTGACATTATACAGGAGCAATGAGGGAATTACATTGGGTGATGTTACGATGTAACGTTTTGGTTTTAAGTCTGTGCTGTAGGTGAAAATTTAATGAAATGGTATCAGTGGGTGACTGTAAAAAAATATTATTGAATTGGGTATTATAATTAAAGACTAGTACCGCGCGCGGTTCTGAACGGGTTCGAGCCGACCCGCGCGAGTCGCCGTGTGCCACGGCTCCCCGCGCGCCTCGCGCTCTCACCCGTTCATTCACCGCGCGCGGTACTAGTTATTTTCAGTACTAGTTATTTTCAGTACTAGTTATTTTCAGCGGCGTCCCCGCACATGTCGATCCAAATTTCGGGGGGGATCGGCAACGTATGGCAAAGTTATAGGGCACTTCCTGTTTAAAATGGCCGACTTCCTGTTCGGTCAACGGCGCGTCCGTAAACGTGTTCAGGGAAGTTCCCTTGTCTTACATATCAAGTTTTGTGCAGATCGGACAATCTTAGAGTTAACTTCCTGTTTCGGGCATTCCACTTCCTGTTGGGTGGTCATCTTTTGCAGACATGCTCAGGACAGGTCCCTGGTGTGACATATAAGGTTTCGTGCAAATTGGACAACGTACGGCAAAGTTAGCGGGCACTTCCTGTTTAAAATGGCCAACTTCCTGTTCGTCTCTGGAAACATGTTCAGGGAAGGTCCCGTAACTCACATATCTAGTTTTGTGTCAATCGGACAATGTAAGACTTTACTTCCTGTTTCGGGCGTTCCACTTCCTGTAGGGAGGTGACCTTTTACAGACATACTCAGGACAGGTCCCTGGTGTCACATATAAGGTTTTGTGCAGATCGGACAATGTACTGCAAAGTTAGAGGGCACTTCCTGTTTAAAATGGCCGACTTCCTGTTCGGTCAACGGCGTCTCCGTAAACATGTTCAGGGAAGGTCCCGTAACTCACATATAAGGTTTCGTGCAAATCGGACAACGTACGGCAAAGTTAGAGGGCACTTCCTGTTTAAAATGGCCGACTTCCTGTTCGTCTCCGGAAACATGTTCAGGGAAGGTCCCGTAACTCACATATCTAGTTTCGTGTCAATCGGACAATGTAAGACTTTACTTCCTGTTTCGGGCGTTCCACTTCCTGTAGGGAGGTGACCTTTTACGGACATGTTGAGGAAGGGTCTGGGGTCCCACATACTAAGTTTCAAGTGGATACAACAATCCCTGTTGGAGCAGCATCAAAAACTATAAATGTAATTCTGTCTGCTGTCACCAGGGGGCGCTGTATTTGAAAATTAATATTTTCATATAGACGTGTTCAGGGCCGGACTGTCATCAATCCTTGCAAGTTTGGTTCAGATCGGACCAGGATTGGCAAAGTTGTTACAGTTTGTTTTTTTAGAATTTTCTACCACCACCAGGAGGCGCTGTTTTCAAAATGTACCGTTTCAGCAACACAGTCGTCTTCAGGAACTAACCATCATCAACTATAGCAAGTTTGGTTGGGATCAGACCTTCCGTCGCAAAGTTATAAGAGTTTCATTGTCTGTTGTGAAAAATTATTATTATCTCCAACTTTGGCGCCCCCTATCTCCTACGCCATACAATATTTTAAAAAGCTTTTGATAACTTTTGATGCTCAACTCGTCCACATTGATCTCACCAAGTTTGAAGGTGATCGCACAAAAGCTCTAGGAGGAGATAATTGAAATACAAGCTGTCATACTGTCTGCTGTCACCAGGGGGCGCTGTTTTCGAAATTGAATATTTTCATATAGACGTCTTTAGGGCCGGACTATCATCAATCCTAGCAAGTTTGGTTCAGATCGGACCAGGATTTGCGAAGTTGTAGCAGTTTGATTTTTTGTCCCAAAAATCCGACTTTGCGTCGTTGCCATGGCAACACCGTTAAACGATTTGTCGTCATATTGATCACGCATCATCTACCATGTGTTTTGACTGTTGTCACCAATTTTGAGTGCGGTACGATTATCTGTGTAAAAGTTATTCCCGAAATCGTAAAAAAACTTTTTTTTGTGTATTTTCTTTCACCACAAGGAGGCGCTGTTTTCAAACTTCACCGTTTTTTCATAGACGTCTTCAGCCATGGCCCATCATCAATCATAGCAAGTTTGGTTTGGATCGGACCTTCCATCGCAAAGTTATAAGAGTTTTGTTTTTCTGATGCGAAACATCAGAATCATCACGAACTTTGCCGCCCCCTATCTCGCGCGCCATGTGACATTTGAAAAAACTTTTGATACCGTGAGCTCCTCAACTGGTCCACAGGGACCTCACCAAGTTTGAAGGTGATCGCACGAAAACTCTAGGAGGAGTTAGTTCAAATACCATTGCTGCGAATTCGCCAAAATCGCCAAAAAATCGCCAATCAACCCAAGATGGCGGATTTCCTGTTGGGTTTGGATCATGGTCATAATGTAATTTTTTCTTCATCCTGACCCACTACACATGTGTACCGAATTTCGTGCATGTGCGATATTTGTGTTGGTCATGGTGAATTTGGACAGGTGGCGCCGCACTTATTGGCCCCTCCCACATTCAATTTTCGACGCACATTCCCCGAACCTTTTTCAGACGTAAATTTACACCAGGATTGATGCGGTCACAAAAATCTGTGAGTTTTGGGGTATGGGAAAGGCCTCAAAAAGGCAATTCATTTGGGGGAATAATAAGAATAATAATAATAATAATCCTTCCAGTTTCAAGAGGGTTCTTGCAACCTTGTTGCTCGAACCCTAAAAATATAAAGTTTTCAAATGTGAAATGTGTGCCTTTTTGGTGAGTACTAATCTGCTGTCAAATACTGGATGTTTTTAATGTGACACAGCATGCGATCCACACAAACTCTAAATCTGAAGTCTGATTTATACTCTCCTCGCTGGACACTTTTGATAATCACTGCCTGACAAACCTTTAAGTCGCATGACTCTCTTCAGTTTATGCTTTGACCAATGGATTCAGTCATCTCCATGGTAACTCCACTCTATCCTCCAGCTGGCTTTATAGTTACGTTGTAGCATCCCAATCAAAAGCTCCCTCCGCTTGTTAAATAGAACTTTGGTCCATTTGTACTACTTTTTCCTTTCTACTTTGATTTTGTTATTTTTGTTATTTAGTTTCACTTAAAAGAAATAAATATATACATGTATATATATATATATGTATATACACATTGTTTTTGTTAACATGCAATTTCCAATGTGTTAGTATTCAAAGGATGCTATTTAAGAATCAATAAAATACATAAATAGTCCAACCTGAACTCAACATCTCCTTCAACTGCAATCACTTCCTCTGCAATCTGAAATTCAGGAGTTAGCGTGGTTACCTTGTTAGGCGCTAACCCTTGACGTGTTTCATTGAAATATATTTTTCTAAAGAATTTTAATAATTCATTCTTTATCAAGTGAGATATGGATAGTATGTCTAACACGACCAAGGTGGAGAGCAAAATGTTATATTAGAGCGTGCAGTGTTCAGTTGCATGCCATTATAGGAGGAAAACCGGTACAGTTGCGATACTTGAGGGTTGTTTCTGCCGCGTGTTAATGAACTGCCACTCACACACACACAGAGAAAGTGAGAGAGAGATGACAAATTCATGACTGACACCCTCTCAGAGACAGAGAGTGACCTGCAGCTAGACACCGAAAACATGAGCAGATAACACACTCACACCTCACAGCAAATCGTTAAGCAATTCACTTACAACTTCCATCACTGTTGTGAATCATTTCTGAATACATTGCCCTCATAAGATAAGGCGATAATCATGGTCATCATTTATTATCCTCATTTTCGTTTCATTAATGTAAAGGCTGTAAAGCTCCAAGCAGAAAACTGAATGAAACTTATCAGTAGAGTAGGTGACGAAAGCATTTCTCCTGATGAAAATATGCTTTAGGCCTCGAGTCATCATGCATCGACTTTATTCTTAAGTTGCTCTTGTTGGGAGATTCTTTCCAAAGATTCCAATGTATGCTCCAAAATAACAATGACAAGGAGGGATGAAGGGAAAACTGGTACTGAACGATTTAGCTATATAGATTCACTTTCACAGAATTTAAAAGACTGCAGTGATCAATTAAACTCAAAAAAAATCATTGCCTTTATTTCAAACAAAACACCCAGGCTATCTTACATGCATACCATTTTTCTTCTAGTATGACACAAGTATGATACAACTGTTCTGCCACAAAGTAGACTATGATGATGTATGATGTTTTCAGTGAAATATATTAGATTTTACACTTAAATGACAATGCCACCATTTACCACTAATCAGAATAGGCTTTGTATGATGATTGAAGATGTTGCAGCTCTATTGCATTGCATACATCTGTTGATTGCTAGTACAATGGTTTCAAATAGTATTTTAGAGCTCTTCTTTTTGAGCACCCAAATGGGTTGACAGTAGAAATTTTCAGAAATCAGCTTTAGTACAATATCTGAATATTTCCATGTGCAGTTTTCCTCCGAGTAACTCTGTTTGACATCTCTCCAGGACAAGCTTGGTGAAACTAAAACTGACACAACTCTGAATAAATGCAAAAAACGTTTGCGGTAAGAATGTAATAAAATAGTAGGATGATTTGTCCTTACAGCTTGTTCTGCTGCCCCAAATGGGCCAAATTATAAATAAATACAGCTTTACCAGTTGGAATCTACAGTGCCCCAGACATGACATGGGAGAAAAAAATGAATTTGTGCACACAAAATATTAATTTGTGACCACGAAATACTAATTTGTTGCCACAAAATAGTAAAATTGTTCCCACGAAATAGATAGAAATACTAATTTGTTCCCATGAAATACTATTTTTTTCCCACGAAATAAATAAAATGTGTGCATGAAATAATAATTCCTTCCCACAAAATACTAATTTGTTCCCACGAAATAGATAAAACGGGCAGATGAAATAGTAATTAGTTCTCGTGAAATACTAATTTGTTCCCACAAAATAGATAAAATGTGCGGATGAAATACTAATCCATTCCCACAAAATAGGTAAAACATACGCACAAAATATTAATTAGTTCCCACAAAATAGGTATGGGCAGCCAAATTATTATTTTGTGACCATGAAATACTAATCCGTCACTGGGGGCGCTGTGCCAATCTCAGCTGACATGGGGCGATAGGCGGGGTACACCCTGGACAGTTCACAGTCCATCATAGGGACACATATAGAGACAAACAACCATCAACTCTCACATTCACATCTACAGTCTATTTGTGTGTCCAATTTACCTAATCTCCATATCGCATGTTTTTGGACTGTGGGAGGAAACCGGAGAACCCGGAGAAAACCCACGCACAACCTAAAATAAAACTCCATCACACCATCTCTGTCCATTCCAGAGCTTCAGTACCTGTGCAGCTCACCACGTAATGCAAGAGAATCTTATTAATATTATGTGTGCGCACGTTTCACCGATTTTGTGGGAACTAATTAGTATTTCGTGGCCATGAATACATTTTTTTCCCTCCCATGTCATGTCTGGGGCTCCGTATGAATCTGGTTACTTTGCTATGAATATCTGCAACCAAACTGAGACACTGCTAGATTTTTGCATGCTACAAACACAAGGTAGCATTTTATAATTTCTCAACCTGCAATGGTTTTAATGCCTCCACCCAAGCTCATCCTCATTGCCTCCCTACAGTGTGGCGTCATCTGTCGAGCCCTTGGGCCTATTACCGACAGTATATTACACTTACATGTAAGGATAAGGGAGATTAGACATTAAAGGTGAACTGCTTTCATTTTATTCTTTTTGTCCTCACTGTTAAATTATATTATCCACATTTGTGTCTTTCACATCAAAGTGAGAACCGACACCCTGTAAGCTACTCTTTGCTGTAAACTCCGAGACTGCATACCGAATGTGCACAACATTAGAATATTTTATATTGTGTTTGGATTTGTAGATTGCCTCTTCCCACTTGTTATTCATATTGTGGGGTGAATTGAAACATGCCAATATGCAAAGACAATTTAATGAGTGAATACATTTGGTTACCCTCTTCATGAGCTGTACACAAAATGAAATGATTCCTTGTGTCCCAAATGATATATTAATGAATAACACCTCTGCAAGGAAGATAGAGAGAGTGAGAGAGGCAACCTTTGGCTTTTATTTCAAGTCTCTGATCAAGTGTGGACCAATAAATAACAAGGAGAGCATACCGACAAGTCTGCAGGACACATTATGTTATTCTCAATTAAAACTCAGCAGAATTAGTCATCTCAACACTCGTCATTCGTAATAAGTGATTGCCTTTTGTGCCTTCTGTTGAAAGAGGACACTTCAATATCCCATTAAGTGATTCCCAGATACGCCCTTGATTGACATTCCCTCAAAGCCACAAAGTAATTACATTAAAAACCTCAGTTTCCTCTAAATATATTTTTTTTAATGTTATGTTTAATTTGTGTGAAATGTATCAGTGTAAAAAGGTCACTACCAGTAACCACTGTCAGTACATGCACAGTTTAATCGATTATTAGTCTAACTAAGACTTGCCGAGCCCTGTATGTCTGACTCCGCCTCCATAGGGGGCGGTGTATCTCTCTGTAATCTAGTGCGTATTGAATCAGTTTCTTGTTGACCTTTATGTCACAGAAGAACAAGCAGCGAGTTGGACGTGAGATGGATCGTGCTGTGGTACTGTATGTTTCCTAACTGTTGTACATGTTAACCTGGATACAAATTAGATCGAGCGCGGCTCTCGCGGTTGAAAGACGCTGCCGCCATATGATTTCCGGCAACAGTACTGCAGTGCATGTGCAGAAGTCCGACTCCAGTCCGGCTAAACGTATACATGCAGGAGTAATTGGACTATGAATCAAATTATCCAGGCATGTTAGTCCGATTAAGACTAGCTCGATTTTAGTCGGACTAACATGTTTACATCACATTTAAGAAAACTTCGAACTGCACTGACATATTCAGTGTTATACGAGTAACAAAAAATCTACAAATCCTAGTACACTGCAGTTACTTGGACACCTTGTAATTTAAGTCTTCACCATGTGTCTTTGGCACATTTGCCGTTCAGTGAGAGCCTGTAATTCATTCAATTTAATGACTTACAGAATGAAGGCTGCATAGCACTTCATGGCAGGCAGCTATGACACATAGATGAGCGTCAGCAGATTCCAGCGTCACAATTCCCACAGAACAGAAAAGAGAGACAAGGTGTGTTGCTGTTCAAATGTCATTTTAAAATGCTGTCAGCAACACGAGTTATTCCGTCACTGTCAACTGATGTAATGCCTCACGTACTTTTTTTTTTTCTCTCGAGTAGGGTTTTTTCTTTTTATGACTTATGTGGTAAAATAATCCAAACTGTAATTTTCATGAGTAGTCCTTAAAGCATTTTCTCGGAGCATAAATTTGGTTTGACAGAACATCTGTTAGAAAGGTTTGCTCATGAAAAATATTATAAATGTGTCCCACAGCACTGTGTATATCCTTAAATGGTGTAGTGTAATGAGTTTTCTTGTAATGAACATCCCCTGCATGATGATTAATGGCGGCGGATTCTTATTTGTGGAATGCAATCTGTTTTTTGTTTTTTTTGATTGCCTTACATTTGAACAGAGAGGAAGCAGTTCTTTGTTTTGCCTTACATGTAAATTACAGTGTTCACAAAATAACTGCCACCTTATCATTGGAAGAAAAGGAAACCTGTCACCTGTTTCACAGATTATAGCTTATTCTCAGGAGAGTGTAAGTGTCAAAACACCATAAAAGGTTTTAATTATTAATCACTGCATGTTTTCTTCATCAAAATCAATCAAGACATATTATTGTGGGTTTGCATCTCATTTATGTTTCATCAGTTTGGCTCCAGTGCTGGTCGTTCTTATTGATCGTTGAGGTTTTTATTTGGTTCTAACTCTTGTTTGTCTATTAGACATAATGGCACTCCCATTTTAGTGTTTTATGACTGCATTTGGGCAACATTAAAAAAAAAAAAAAACATCAAAGAAATCCTTACATGTGCTTTAACAAACTGCTCAGTAATGTAATTCCCCTTTGAGGAAAATCCGTCACATTTGGTTTCTTACCATTATTTTTTGTGGCTTTGCTTGTGGACAATGGACAGATTAAATGAGGCAAGTTGTGAGGGAGCAGAGGGGAGATGGCGTGCAGCAAAATTGAAAACATAAGTCATTAATTGCACTTTGTTTTGTGGAGGTAGTAAAGCTACAGTTTACAATTATCGTTCACTTTAACAAACACAGCATGTGTAAATGTCTCGTTTATGTGCAATGCCTTATACTGTCACATCATTATTTATCAAATCCACAATAATGCTGGCTGTACTTATTCCCGTATACTGAGACTCCACTTATTTACCAAAAGTCCTTTTTTTAAAGAGAGTCACTGAGGGAAAAGCGTTGCTTTAATAAGCCCCACTCGGCCTTATATGCCTCTCTAATCACAGCACCACTGCTGATACTTCCACAGCATCAAAGATAGGTTGATCCAATGTGACCATTCTCTAATGTCTGTCACTGGCCATATTCTTATGTTTATATCACAGGTTTTGGAGGAATCCTCATGAATATTTATGTCCCACTGCAACTGAATGCTCAGCATGAAATGAAATACTGTGGTGCTCGAGGGTTGTTTGCCTTGAGACACAAATCTAAGTCTACATATTGCTCGTTGCATACAAATAGAAGTGCTACTATGGCTTAGCCCCTGCAAGCTACTTCAATCTAGTAGTCTAGGACACCAGGTCATTTTGGTATGCACATACATTGTTCCTTCTGCCAAACCAAAGAAGCTGTTCAAGCCTCCCCGCTTTTGGATTTTTGTTTTGTGTACAAGTTGAGTGAGAATTGGTGAGCAGAGAACTTCCTATTGTTTTCTCAGTTATTCCACACCTATTTTTGGAGATGCATGACAGTTGCCTGACAATCACATCATGCGCTGAGCAACAAGCCAGACACAGTGCATGGGCACTATGAGCACAGCATCATTTTCTGGCTACATTAAAATAACTGCATTTTCTCTTCCATGGTCCAATAACTGAAGAAAGGATCTTGATTTGTTTTCCCCTATGGCTGCAAATCTCATTTTTATAGCACAAGATATTATGTGCAAACCAATTCCAAATCCACTTTTCCAGTCTACTTTTCCATTATCAAAATAAAATCGGGGCTCATTTTTTATGACGGCTGAATGCTGAAATACATTAAAATGGGCCTGAGAATAGCCTTGCCCTCTTGGCCGTTGTCTTATGAATTAAATGTCAACACAGGTGTAAAACAAAATGTAACCTCATATTCTACTGAATATAAATGTGCCATTTACTGATATAGATGAGTCTGGGAGAGAAAGAGGCTCATCTCTGGGCCCCATAAATTAACTAGGGGCTGTCTGTGTTTGAGTGACACGTCTTTGATTTGTAGCAAGCAGTTAATTTCAATCCAAATCCACCATGCAGTAATTTCTCACAGCATATTTCTTCATAGACTGCGACGCGGAAGGGAAAATGGAACCCACCACCATCAAACAAATGACATGTCATGCAACCTTTTAAACTCATCCATTTATAATGGAAGCTAAAGCAAACACCATAGAACTCCAGGCCCTCATTTAAATGCATGTATGAAGTTAGTTAACTATACGCAAAACCAACGGCTGATGGTTCTTGGTGACTACTAATTTAATGATTGTCATCAGTGATATTTTGTTCATGGTATAGGATTCCATCCGTGTAATTATGTCTGGATACAAATACAATGTTTTCAGTAGAGTGAATATGTTGTTGCAAAATGAGGGACAGAAGGGCAGCCGGTTTGTACAGGAGAGAAACAGAGGGGTGGCTGGATCTAAGCCATGACCCCTCTTCTGTCTCTCTTCAAAACTGTCATTTTCATTAGTGTAGACTCACCAGGACCCCGACAAACTCTCTCATCCCTTCCAACTCTATTTGACTGGACAAGTACTGGACTGTGTCGTTACACTGAATAGCGCAGCAGTGCTGGTCATTTTAAACCCAGTATCCAGTATGAAGATCATTTTACAATGCTGGGATTTTCATCGGAATGTGAAATAGTGGAGCAGCAACCTTGATCTTGTCCAACATATGTTCTTGAGTGCTGGAGTTTGAATATGGTTATTTTCTATGCTATGTGCGGCATGTGGACCATAAGACATGCATATGTTGTTGCTCTAAATACTTACTTAGTTACTGTAAATGCCTGCATGACCTATGCCCGGCTGGTAAACCACATGATAACGAATGTCCGGTTAATTTAAATTAGAGATAGGCTAGACTGTGTGTCAGTTACAAGATTTCACTGTCAATAATTAACTCTTGATAAGGTACACCAGACATCAACAAGCACTGCAGGGGTTGGTATATGTAAAATAAACAAGCTCCCACATTATATTTTATAATGTTTCCTAAAACTGGGGATACCAATAAAGGTAAAAAACAAAATCTTGTCGACACACGTTGACATAATGCACTTCCTAGCCCCCTTACCCCAATATTAACCATTACAAGAAAAAAAGTCTAACCCTAACCCTTAACACAAACCGAAACCCAGTTATAACCGCAGCCCTAAATCCAATCCAAAGCCCTTCAAAACTGTGAAGACCAGCCACAATGTCTCACCAGAGCCTACTTCAGACATGTACACACACACAAAAGGGTGAAAACAATACCCCACTTCCACGTTGCAGGGTAATAATTAACAGATGTAGTATGCATCAGACACCATCATTCTCAGCAAGCGAGAATGAAATGCACTGAAACCGCACAAGAGGAAAGGGTATTGCTTTCAAGACAAGACACTGAGCAGACAAGACAAGAAAAGCAGCAAAATTGAAGCAAAGAAAAGACGGGGGAAGAGAGGAGCAGGTTTACAAAGAATGATATGCTCTCTACAGACAATGCATTTACTCCCAAACACACCTTGGGTTATTGAGAACGATAACAATGCAGTGACGGCCTTTTGTATTGCTGTGCACAGACACATGTTTCTCCTAGCCTGACATAATTGCCATTCTTCCTCTATTTTCTATCCAGGCAACATCAATCTCTGTTGCTGGTCTGTCAGAATTGTCAGAGGCACAGAGCAAAGTTAGGCTATGAGGAGTTTGTGAAGTGCTCGAGTACAAGATGCAGCTGAGGATCAGAGAACATAGAACTGGCTCAGCCAAAAACACTCCTCGTCCTCTTTTTTTTTTTTACATCATGTGTCACCACAAAGATTTAGTGTAGAACTCTGACTTCACTGCCAAAGCCCCCGTAGGCTGACAGTAACAAATTGATTCTTGTTGTCTTTGCGATTTCTAATATCGCATCAATAATGTCTAATGGAATGGAAAGTCAGGGACCATGAGACAGTGAACATGAAGCACTATAGAATTGATGATGATAGACACACATTGAATATAAAATTATATTAAGGATAAATTTACAAAAAAAAAAACTAAAACATGTTGAATCATGAGGTATGGGTCTGTGCAGTTGGTAAAAGTACAAAAAAAAAATCCCATACTTTGTGAACATAGACTAATCACTGTTTCAATTTTCTTCACAACTTAGGGATGAAAAAGATTGTTTGAGCAGAGAGGCAATATTTCACTGGGTGAAATAGGTGCAGGCAATCTGCCTTTGGAGTGGAGAAGGCAGCAGTGTTTTATAATGGAAGAAATTCAATGTGACATGTCGAGAATGAATTGCTCAGTCAACCAGAAATATCCCTTGTTCTAATGGCTTGGGACATTCAGTGGCATGTTCTCTCCTCCTCCTCCCCTCCCCCATATTTCTCTCTGTCACTCCCTCCCTCTGTCTCTCTCTGTCTGCAAAAACACAACACAGCTGTAATGAATAAGATTATAAATAGGCCTTTATTGTTGAACTACACCAAAAATACTCATATTGAATAGTTATTCTTAAGTGGGGCCTGATGGAATGGAAACATAACTGACCAACTAAAAAAAGAACATTGCTTTTGGAAAACAAGGTCAAATTAAAATTGCAAAAATAAATACAGCATGACTGTACCAGGAAATGAGTTAATTAAATATCCAACGTGTTTGTGTCGCATTTACATCAGTTTGTGGAAGTATGCATTTCAGTAATGTTTATTAATAATAGCCACAATGTTGGCTGTTGTTGCTGAATGGCAGCCACCAGAGATGAAACAATAACATCGTCATACATAGATAACACTGACATTAGCTTCACATACATCGGAAATGTGTTAAGTAGATTCCTCATTGGCGATAGAGACCTACCAGCCTGTGAGGGAGGGGTCACTCCTTTTTATCTATGGCTCCATGACTGAGCACACGCCACATTATCATAAAGCAAACAGACCAAACAACAGTGTCGCCAACTTCGTGACTTTGCATCTTTTGAGCTGCGGATGTGCCCTGCAGGTGACCGTGTGCGGACAGATCACTCACAAAAATAGTGTCTGTGAAAATACACACCACTGTTTTCTCCTCCCCTTATTTTCCAATTCTCTTTCACTCAGTGTGTTAAACATGCAAGTGAGAAGTCAAAAGAGTAAGACAACAAATCAGTTCTCCTAATGTCATGTAAACACGTTAGTCTGACTAAAATCAAGCCAGTCTTAGTCGGACTAACATATCTGTATAATACGATTCATAGTGCTGCATGTATCCACTTAGTCATACTTGGCGCTGTGCGCATGCATCAAAGAAGGAGGCACCTCAATACGGCACCCATGCAATTTCGTCTACACAAAATTGCATGGGTGCTGTATTGAGATTTTTCCACTCTGGGGCCTGCTTTTTCAAAAAAGACCATTTCAGGTCTCCCAAAATGCTGTTTCTGTGTGGATGAAATGCCAATACCACAAAAAAAAAGTTCACGTAAGGGTCCAAATATGCAAAACTTGAATGAGACTAGTTGTCACAGTTGAGCACACGCATCAAACCAAATCAAAAGTGATTTTGACAGCAATGCCAGTAAACTATGGTGCCTATTTTAGCCGGTTGACTATAAAAACCTATCTGTGCGTCCTTGGGAGAAGAACCTGCTCTGAGTCATTTTGATAAGCGGTTCATAGAGAGTACATTATGGAACTGCTCGACTAATATTAGCTTTGGTCCTTTCTCTTCTTGACTTTTTACCGCGCGGTACTCAAATGCAACTCTCGAATGGGCTGAAGACTCAATAACAACACACAGAAAAAGAGCGTGATGTCACTGTATGCTCAAGACAGGTACTCTATAGTATTTACACAGTTGTTCTTTTATTTCCTGATATCTTGCTGATGTACTGTACATGTTGATGCATTTCCAAAGTTCAAAGTTATCTTTATCATTCCCAAACATTCTAATAATGGGCTGAAATGTGTACAGTACATGTAAAAATATAAAAAGCAGGTGCACAAACAGAGCCATGTCAAAATGGTCATGTAGTCACTTTATCTGTGAAGTGGGATACACATAAGGAGGTGAGAAATGTATTTTCCCTGGGCCGTTGCTACATTCTGATACGTGTTCTGTTGCTGGAAATACAGAATATTTATTTTCTCCTCAGTGGAGATGGAGGATGCACTGTCATGCATCCGTTTACGTTATTGGTTTTTGAGTGTATACACTTCCATGATTGGCAGTTTAGATAGGCCACCTGTCCACGGAGCATGTCTTACCTTACATGAAATATGAGTTCTTCAAAAGTGTAATCATGGGTTGGAATATTGCCTTCTATTATGCAGGAGTGAAAATGATGAATTGGCGCGGGAGAAGAATGTTTCAGGTGTCACTTTCTTCATCGCGGCGCTAGTTTGCACATCAGCTCAATTTCATTCAGTTAGATGTCAGATCGAGGTATTGTTGAAGATTGGGATGATAGCCCCGCTCTCGTCAGAAGGGCTTCATGTGGGCTAACACGTCATATAATCTGCTCTCAGGGTGAGTTAACACACAGTCGACATACGCTGGATATCCATGGTTTTCTAAGAACACCTTATTTACAACACCTTGCTGCCGTGATGACACACAAAATGGAAACAAACTCAGTGGCTAAAAATACCACTTGCATTAAGATAGGCTATCTAGCTCCTGATAACAGGCTGCACAATACATTACAAATTAACCAGTGTTCCCCCTCTGGGCTCTCAAGACATGTGCGCAGCATTAATTTTGTTTTTTGTTTTTTTTTCTGTCAAATCAAGAAAATAAAGTTTGCCAGAAGAAATAGTTGAACAACATTGCTGATTCACCATCTCGCTAGACATACATGTACAATCTAATTTGGTGATATACATCTGTCTTATTAGGTCCTTTTATTGTCTATTCTATGACAGAACCAAGATAGAGCAGAGTATTGTGTTCCTAGCCCGATATCATTGAATTCTTAAGTACAATAAAGAATTAAACATTTATCAGAGACTCATGTTTCATCATGACTGAACATGGACCTTGTAGTTTGTTGTCATGATCCCACTCATACTGTACAATACAAGATCATGGACCCATCCTGTATGAGCTGAAAACTATGATGCCAAGGTGTGATAGATATTCTGCTTGTTAAAAGACATTTCTAAATGTTTACATCTACAATACAATGTAGTGGTGGCAGAGGCCAAAGATGGGGCTTTTTATGGTTTATGAATAGGTTTGCCAAAAAAAAAATAGGTTTCACAAAAACAAAATCTATAACGAGTCTTACTCTTATAAAGATTTATTCTTGAGTGTACTTGTGTGTTTGATGAGACATTTTAGTGGGAACAAAAGGGTTTCATGTTTTATGCAAACAGCAAACGAGGAACTGGGTAGTTATAGTGTGAGTGCTCATATTAATCACGGCTGAACAATGAAAGAAAGAGAAAGATTTGTGGGGAAACGTGGTCCACAAAAAACAATTAAGCGAAAAAGTGCATCCTTTTTATGAATCAAAATGCGATTTCCTAACGCATGCTGGTTAAAAAGCGAAACACCTGCTCTTTCAGATCTCATGAACAGGAAGTCAGTGTAGATAAATGGAATGTGTAACAAAGTTCCCAACAGTGCTGTTTATGGTGCATTCAGTGTCCCAGCTGTTGAAGGCAAGAATGCACAGGGTAGGAGGTTCAACGAAATGGGTTGGAGAATTTGTTATTAGATCATTAGCACAGGAAACCCCTTCCTCTTGAAGCTAATGCACTTCTGTCTATTCACACAGACTCATCTCCCCCTGAGCTCTAGCTGTGCTACGCTAATACTCTCTGAGGCGTTAACATTAAGCTGTGCTACAATGTACGGTGGAGCTGTTGAAAGAGGGGGCTCCCTGTGCCTACCCCATCTACCCTGGTGTTTAGAGTCAGCACACCATTAGTCAAATCTCTTCAGCCATGAAAAAAAAGAGGAGGGGGTGGAATCAAAAACGGAATATGCATGCATAAAATTCAAGACATTTGTTCCCATGGTAACCATTCACCATGTCATTCACTTGTCAAGCTGCATCAGGGTCGATGGGGTCCATTGTCTGGGTCCTGGTGAGCACGGTTGCCTGGAACAGACCGACCCCAAACCCCCCCCCGCGCTCCTCTTCTTCCTCCTCCTCCTCCTGACCAACATCCAGGTCATTCACCACACTGTTATTTCTTTTTAATTCACATTCGGCTCGTTTTTTTCATCGCTAATCACACGACAAATGGCCACCATGGCTACAAAAAGGGATGAGGATAATGCAGTGCAATGCTCAGGCTATGGCTTTTATCATTTTTATGAATAGGGGTTGGGTGTGGGATTAGGGAGAAATTCAGGACCACTACCCTCAGACCAACACCTCAAAGATTCCCTGGCTTTAGTTCATAGATTTGGTGGGTGGTGAAGGCAGCATGGAACCTCAGGGTCCATGACTGGCTGTCAAGATCAGTTTAACAGGCACAATGGTAGAAAAGGCCATTTGACTTCTGTAATCTTTTCTAACATGCTCCAGAGTTAGCACTGATTGGCTCAGCTCAGGCATTTCCCTTGTGAATAGTACTACATTAGTTGGATGGTAAACTGTGTACAGGTTGTTCGATGTTTTACACTGTTATAAAAAAAGTTCATTGTTCTCATCTTTTTTTCCCCAGAGCTGTTGCATGAAACAATTCTGTTTCCATTATTTTTGATTTATTTAGTATTTCATGTGTTATTGTCTCCTCCTGTTGTTTGCTGTAGATACTGGATAGCGTCTGGACCCACTGATTAATAATAATTTGACAAATAATAATGATAATAATAATAATTATTATTATTTTTTGTGCTTTCTTCTGAAATAGTGCCTTGAGATACGTGACATAAGCAAAACTGATTTGACTTGTGTTTTGTTCTGTTTTGAGCTCAGTGCTTAACATACCTGAAGATTGTTATCAGGCCAGGCCCCTCTGTTTGTACGTGTTTCCATGACAACACACAACGGCAAACTGTGAGTGTGAATTTGGGCTACGAAAACAAAACTGAATTGAATTCAACAGCTGTTACAAAACTATGAAATGTTCAAAGCAGAGTTAATAACGGCACATTGGCAGCCGCTTTCATGCTTCCAAGCAACACATTACTCATCGATTATTAAAATGTTTGGTGGAGGCTTGGCATAATGTGGAAAACAGATTGTTGGAGTTTGTTAGATTGCAGATTGTCTTCCTGATAATGGCTTTAAGCTGAAGCTTTCGGTCAAATAGCCATCTCTCAACGCAACAACATAGCTGCACCGACCAATCACCTGCCACGGCGCGATCAATACACATCAGTGGATATAAAATATGGCACTGAGCATAGTATAAATCTGTACTCCTCTGCTGTGTTCATTTGAAGGGAACTGAAAGAAAGAAAGAAAGAAAGTCTCAGAGCTATTCACTCGGCAACTAAATGATTAAGTCAGCACAGCCACATGGGACATGAATAAATGAGAACAGGTATATTAAAAATGAAAGTGATAATAATACACAAGACAATGTCCTTGTAAATAGAAGCAAGTTGATAAATTACCAAACAGCAAAGGCACAGGAGGGGAGAATTAATTGAAAATACACTTTTACAATTAGAAATGGACCCCCCGAGAGAGTCTGTTCTGCTGTGTACCAGTAAATGTGAACTATTGAAAGCTTAAATCTATGTGTTACACATTTATATATATATATAAGAATGTGCACTATTTAACTTACATACAGTATGTAAGTTAAGTTTAGACTGTGTGCTGAATATTGCTTCAATTTCCCATAACATTGTGCTACTATATGAACTGTGTCAAGTATTTAAAAAAAAAAAAAAGACCTTTGTGTTTAACAAACTCAACTCATGAAGAGACTCTTATTTATTGCCATTCACTGTTTACTGACACGTTTATATCCTATTCACAACCACAGAGGCTCAGCTATATTTCTATGCCGCAATGACCACAGACTAATAAAGTTAAACCATACATTTACTATTCACACAGGAGTCAAATTAGTTTTTTCATGCAGGCTGATGTTATTGAGAGCAGTATAGAAATGTTAGACAATCACATGAAGAGACCAGGGATAAGCCCCGACAAATAAAAAGAGCTGGGGATGCACTCTGGCCCTGCTACAAAGTGGAGGGTGTGAGAAAAGGGGAAATGAACAGTACCCAGGTTTGGGGCTTCTTATTAATTTCTCCTCCGTGGTGAAAGTTTGGGTGTGGGAGTTTTGTCTAAATAGACGTGAGACGTGCCTGACGCCCCTGCTCACAGCCAGTATCGGGCTTAATGAGGCATTAATCGGAGGTGTGGGATGTTGTTGTAAAGAAAAGCTCAGGGTCAGCAAAGCACAATGAAGACGACAACAAAGACTGGAGGCAACGGCCCAAATGAGCGTTTCGCCGAACTGTATGCTCAGCAATGACTTCAAAAGCACGGTGACAGAATATTCACCACATTTCAATGGAAAACATGTGAAAGGGCTTTGGGAAGCTTTTGTTTGTAGGTTTTCCCTTTTTCACCAGGGTGATTAACCCACCTTCACTACACCACCACCCCCTAAACACGTGCACGCACACACACACACCACACACACACGTCAAATGTGGAATGAATGAATTCTCAAAGGTGTGATCATCCCTGCTGTCAAACAATGTGCACCTTTGTCAGCTTAAAGCATTTTCATCTAAACGCAATGGACCTTATTTGTTCTGATGGGCGGATAGTTGTTCCATAACAAGTCAATAGCACTCACAAAACAGACTGTTTTACCTGACACAATAAAGATGCAGGAATCAGCAGTTGATTGACCCATGAGCTTATCTACTGTGCATATTAATGAGTTAATGATGAGATATATATATATATATATATATATATATATATATATATATATATATATATATATATATATATATATATATATATATATATATATATATATATATATAAATATACATATACATCATACAGTATACACATACATCATACAGTATATATGCATATACATACAAAGTAGTAATATTATGAGAATAAAGTTTTAATTAGTATTAGGACCAAACTGAAAAGAAAAAAAAACATAATCTTTCGAAAATAAACTCGTAGATTAAGTCAGACAAGACAAGGGGAAAATCATCGCTGTGGTTGACTGCAGGCTATGGCTGGTTACATTTGCGTTCTGTTGCCAAGATAATGATAAGAAAAGAATTTCACAATATTACAACAACTTTATTCTTGTAATACTTCGACTTTATTCTCATACTATTACAACTTTATTCTCATAATAGTATGACTTTTCTTGAAAGATAAAAAAATGTTTGCCTCTTCAGTTTGGCCCCAATACTCAAATATGAGAAAAATGAAAAAGATCCATTATAACAAGATTATAACAGACAATCTTACCAATATTTCCACAATATCACCAATATAACATTGCTGTTGTTTGAAATAAAACAAGATTTGCAGCTACCTGGACATAATTTAAGGAAAACAAGCCAATACTGAGCCATAACATTATTATTTATTAATTCAACACAATAACCAGTAACATAACATAACACCTTGTGTTGGGGTATACCAGCAATTTATACAATTTATTTATTTAATATTTGTTGAAGTTGACATGTTCAGATGATCTCCTATGCAAAAATTGAACTAAAAAAATAAAAATGCTTTTTTTTCTATCAGGAAAGAATGTAGTGAAAGAATGATGTCAACAATCATAATACTAGAGACTAAAGGCTGTGATGCCTTAACATGAAGACGAGTATTGATTAGAATTGCCTTCCAGACACTGCCTCATCACACCATAAATGACACTAGACTTTGATTGAAAATGCCTCTAAAGCTAACTGCTGGAAAAGGTAATTTAGTGGGCAGCTACTTAATGCATTCCTCCTGTAATGCACATTCATCAGAGAGATCGATAATCAAATGATTCCTTTGATTATACGTGAAATGAAACGCACCGAATTAGCTTAGCGTAGCGATCTTAGACAGCTCTTCAAATTGCAGTGGAAATATGGCGCGCGTTGCGCAGTCGCAAGAGTTTTATGCATTTCAAGCGGCGTCTTCCCCCTTACTTTTGATCTCCTGGTAAATGCAAATGACACACAGTCAGTGGCATGTCAGTAAGTGCACCGTGGATCCTTTGAAAGGGGGTAACAAAAGAGGCAGGCAGGACCAAGAGGTAGACAAAGCATAGAATAAAGACACTGCTCTTTACGGAGACATTTTCTCTGACATTCTACTGAATTTCAACTATTAACCCACTGTGTGGTCAGTGATCAAATGATTCAGGTCTGTGGTTTTGGGCAATATTATACATTAATCTCCTCATTCTTGTGCATGAATGGAAAAGGGGCCCAAAATGGAGGACATAAACAACTCAGATGTTGGTAGGGCTACGTGGAGTACGTTTAATTTGGTATGCCTTGATGTGGGTGTGTGTACCATCATCAAGTCTGACGAACGTGAAGAAAGTGAAATTAAACACAAACCAAACCACTGACTGTCTGTAGGAAATGCTGTTTGATTCAAATTGAGTGACACAATGCATGCACACATCACACGTCGCGCCATCATTAACCCTTATTTCATTTCATACCCTTGTTTGGCTAAATCTGCATAATAAAGTAGAGCAAATGTTGTGATCATATTGATATGCAGACCCTAGTTAGCTACAAATGAATTGCCTAGTGTGTTATTAAATAACATAAAAGGGTTGCATGCTCATTTGCTGTGCTTGGTCCTGCATTTCAGACTTCTAGTGCAGAGGAGATCGAGACTATTGGACCAAGATAATTAACCCCAGTCTATAAAGTTGTTTCTTAAAAACAATAATGGCCTCCTCGATTAACATTAAGCCGCACTAATGGATCCCAAATTAAAAATGTGTGCTCCTCATTTACTTGGATGCAAAAATCAAACTTGATTTACTGCACAGGCTGAGAAATTAAAAAGGACCAAACTGATTTTTTTACGTGTGCATGGCAGTGAAAAGCTGGCAAGGCTTGGTGACCAAGCTATAAATACTCAAGAGAACAAAAGAGCAATTGACTGCTGCAGTGTAGGTGTTACACCATCTGTTAAGACAACAGAGACTCTACCTTCTGGATTCTTTATGTTCTCACAATATATTTAGCATAAATCCATGTCCATATTCCTGTATGTGTGACTAAGACAAATGGAAATGTGTCAAAGGGCTGAGCTGACGAAAAGGAAAAATCAAAATAGTGGCAAACCGTTTCCTTCAAACCTTTGTGGTCTCCATCTAGTTCTGTGCATCTGTGATGTGACAGCAAAGCCACCTAACCTTGGCAAAGACTCATGATTGCAACACTCAGCAGAAACCCTTTAATCACGCACGACACACAGCACTGAATTGAAGTGACATATTGAAAATCCGATGAACACAGTTCAATATAACAGGACCTCAGATGCAGGAGTCAATGCAAGAAACGAATCAAAATAATGAATTGTTCTTTTTCAATTATTTCTATGGCAGCCACTTTGGTTCGTTGTTGGTCTTTAAATATTAGGATTTGAGCCTTTACAAGCTGACACAAAAAGAAACGTCAAAGGCACTTGGAGTGCGTTTGAACACTCTTCTTTGAAGTCGAGAATCTGGAAATATCAACTGAAGAAAAAGAGCTGGGAGACTGAAGAAATACTTATCTTCAGGTACCTGATTTGAAAGAGTGATCTAGGTCATTTATAATTACATCTAGGTCAACTCCAGCAAAGCAAAGACCTTTAATTCCACACATAAGTTGTTTCTTTATTCATATTTTATTCGACATCTGCATGTTTGCTGCCTCTCTGGATCAGCAGACAGCGAGAAAACAACAACAACAAAGAGGTGTTCAAAACACTTACTTCTCCACCTGTTATTCAGTGATAAATTAGGACTGTTTGAGTCCACCTGATGAAATGAAACATTTACAGTTCATGGCTATATTGCAGCTTTTTCTGACATGAATTATTTGTCCTGTAGTTACGATGAAACTAGTGATGGTCAACTGAAATTTAAACAGAAATGCTAAATGGTCAAATGTTGAGAGATGAATTTCTTTAATTTATTTTAGATTGTACAGAGAAATCAACTTTGACACCCATATATGGGTAATTTCATTAGGGAATAAAACCATTTTTTTAAATATATATATAAATATATATATAGATATATACATACATATATACACATATATACACATATATATATATACACATATATACACATATATATATATATATATATATATATATATATACATATATATACACATATATTTTGCTTGCCTCAATCTGATACATAACAGAGGTGACAGACCAGAAAATACTCATCATGTAAATCATTTTGGAAGGCAATGAAAAGCAATCACTATTAAATAAAACCCACTCATATCATGCTAGTCCTTGTACCAAATGTCCAGACAATAATGAGTAAGAGATGTGCTCGATAAAAAAAAAAAAAAAATCCAATACATAATATACAAGGACAGCCTGAGGTTATTTGTGTGTCTGTGTGATTGTGTAAGATTGTGCGAGTGTGTGTAGTGTAGTGTTGAGATAGCTTGTACCCAAAGCGGCATTGTGGAAATGCATGTAATCTTTTTTGCACGCTTTAGATGTTTTGTTGCAACAGTAATGAATACAATTATTAGCCATCCTGTTGCAAATTTAAGGCAGATTATAATGACATGTTCCCACAATGCTGCTGTTTTTGTTTTTGTTTTTTTTAACATAATGCTTCAATAATGAACTGTGGGTATTGTTTCTTTCAAGTTTAGACGTATTGTCACTGAAATGCATTAGGATGATGCAAAACATTTCCAATGATAAATAATTCTTTTTGTGTGCTTGCATGAAGGAGCAAGCAAATGCACATTTGTATATGCAAGACGGGGTGTATGTGGGTGAGTACTCCTAAAAAGAATGAAAAGATGAGACTGTAAAGGGGGAGAGGTGGAGAAATAGTGAGTGAAAAGGAGAGAGAGGGAGAACTGAGTGCAGTAATATCCATTAGATTTATTGTGGTGCAATTCCCAGTCCCTCCAGTTCTGCCTGAGGGGGACTATATTACATTTCATCACAGTTTCATTTTCTCCTGCAGATGAGAAATGGGAGTTCTGTAGCAGTAATGTAGCATGTATGTGCTAAATTTCATCTCTAATAAAATCAAACACATTACATTGCCTGGCACTTTTGCTACAGGTCCATGACAAAATGAAGCGCCATCTGTTATCATATCAAGACCCCCTTATTAGAACATAAAACTCGAACACACCCAAGGAATAAGGATGAGGATAATGAATATAGGAAGTAATGGGATGTGATGGGAGATGTGGCTGAAATGTGGGAGTTGGTTGCTTTTGAATCAGTCCCTTTATTCCATAAGTGTTGTACATATGCACTAGGCATTAAAGACAGATTGTGAAATCGCATATTGACATTGCTGTAGAATGTTTACAGACAAATATAGCTCAGGAAAGGCAAGCCGAGCCGAGCCAAAACTCTTGAAAAAAATTACTTAAGGTGAGTATGATGTTACACTGACAGACTTTAAATATCAAGTGAAAAACTATCTTGGGGTTAATAGTTTTCCATTCGACAACATTCTGACTAAGTTAATTCCTCTTTTATTTCTTTTTCAATGGTTTTGGCAGCTGTGGTTTTGCTTTGGTTTTGCTGAAACTAGAAAGTAGTGAGATTACACATTTAAGCGTAATGGTTAAACAGCATTTTAATAGTTTGTTAACTGTATTTCCTTGTGCAAACTTTGCTAATAAATCCCACAAATATGTATCATTGTTTACTAGCCTTTTGTGGGGAGTAAAACAAGGGTAATAAAGTACATTTTCATGTAATGAGCCCAACATGGCCTTTATACATATGGTGGTAATTAATGGAAGAGACAAACAAAAGGGGATAGAAGTATAGAAGTAGATGTGACACCCCGACACCCAGACTCCCCTGCTCGACGGGCCTTTTCTGCGTCCCGACTTGTACCGCCACCCGATGGTGAAGTGAGATACTACACGACCCTGGTGCGTGAGTATACCAGAGTCCGCGACGCGCACTTCAGCGTGTGCATGAAAGTATACCAGGGCGTTTAGGGTATTAGCCTATGCTCAACTGCCTCAATCAAATCCGATCAACTAGGAAGGAAACTCCCCCTTGCTTGTGAACCCTTTTCAGGTAAGCAGGTAAGTATTTTTCAGGAATTGGTATCGAAGTCCAGGTATCGATACTGTGTCTAAAAAATGTTAATAAATGCCCAGCCCAAATCAGTAGTAGGTGAAGCAACAGTAAACACAGAAAAATAAGTGGAATCTGTAGTAGTATAGTATATAGTATAGTAGAAGTAGTAGTATTGATTGTAATAGTAGTATGTACCTTGCTGGCAGTGCTTTCATAAAACTGCTCATTAGCTAACAGAGAAACAAGGTCAGTTGCTTTAGCTTGATATTGTGTGTCAGTATCAAATAGCTGACAACAGGTGGGGGATTAGAATCATGGTTGCACAACTAATAATACCAACTGCTTAACATATCAGTTACGACATTGACAATGGACAATCACTGCTGAAGGCAAAACCAAGTGCCATGACAACAATGCTGTCAACATAGACTTCACTGTTGTTGGCGGCCTCAGGCCTGTTACAGCCTGTATGTAAACCCTCAAGCCAGGCCACATGGGAAAAGACACAAAGTCTTTTCCTCAGGACAAAGAAGCCTCTCAGGGACACCTACTCCCAGTGGCCACTGCAGTTCACACCAATGTGTGAAAGATTCTCTTTACTCCAGATCCTTCTAATCTAACTCCCATAGGTAACGGAGGTGCTGTAACGTACATCAACCTTGCCTGTCTCACCCTCACTGGTCGAGTTAGAGACTCGTATCTCTGTGTACAGCCATACATTTTGGTGGTGGAAGTTTTCCGCACTTTCTCTGCAGGAGAGAAGAACGAATAGAGACGTTTTTCCAGTGACGTGTGGTGACGTTCATGGCTGGTGAAGCACTGACTCTGAGAGTCAGACTTACAAATATATGAACCTAAAAAAGTAGCTTATTCACTATTCATTTGGCCTCATGCACACTGACTATGTTTCATATCTCGTCAGCATTCTTTACACACATAGGTACATATTTGCTCTGCACCCTCCAAGAACAGCAGTGACAGGCAAATGCTGGGCTCACATGCGCCCCCATCTGTGTGGCAAGGTACTGTCTGCATCACCTTGTGCCTTCTCACTACAGTTTTATGTCTGATCAGCATAACTAAATCTGTCACATACATTCATTAAAGGTAGGGCAATTTGAGCAGGCTACATTTTGAATTCAAAAGTCCAAGCCCCTTTTCTTCTGACCTCCAGAGCACAGGAACGTGCAATGAACCCAATTTCTGTGCAGCATCGATAACTCTCAGTACGGTGCCGTTAACTTTATTTGGATACTTCAAATGACAACAGGATGCCGAAACAACAAATACGTCTTTCGCTTGCGACCAACATCTGTTGATGGCAGCTTTTCCGTCATCACGTTGCTGCAACTCTCTGGTTGGATTTAGCAAGCTAGCATAAGCTCTGGCGCTGTCTTCTGCACATGCGCGATTAGTGCAAGTACAAGGGGCAGATGGCAGTTTGATTGATGCATTTGATGCAGAAAGTCCAGGTGTATAATAAACCTGTCTGCAAACAGAGGTGAGGCTCAACTTGCCACTGCTGCACCTAACATTTCCAATCAAGATCCGCCGCGATTTTGTTGCCGGAAGTAGGCGTGACATAACCTTGCTGCACCACTTCCTCTCTCCATCACTTCCTCCTCTTCTTTGTTTACATCCTGCAGTTCCTGTTGCGCTCTCTCTCTCTCTCTCTCTCTCACACACACACGCACACACACACACACACTTGTCTTTTGTTGTGTGCCAGTCGCTGGAGTTGATCACATTTGTTGTTGATGAATTCTAAATTGTACTATTTTGAACTAAGTGCATGTATTATTATTGTATATATTGTTTTCTCATTTAATTATTAAACAATTAGTTCTAATAATTCTTTTCATCATTTAAGACAATTAAAGTGTTGCCAAGGATGTTTTTGTTTTTAACTGGAGCAAATCCAGTCACATACATTTGATCTACAGTTAGGGAGGTTTGGGAAATAGGCAGAAGAAAACAAAAAAAAAGCAGCAGCAGGAAAAAAGAAAGGCAAGACTGTCAGTGTGAAGATGATTTCCTTTGGTGTGTTTTGTCAGTTTCGGAGTGTCATCTCCCAATAGTCATTAAATAAGTTGTGTTGTTGTTTTAATTATCGATAGTAAAGCAATCTGTTCATAATTACAAACATTTGCTTGTGGCAATTACAAACAGTGGCTGGTAGCAGTTTAATTTGCCCGCTCTAATCTTGTCTGTAATTAGAGCACACACAAGCAGAGCAGCAGAGTAGTTCAGCTCCAAGGTAAACAAGACAAGACTGAAATTCCCATTATAACAAACTGCTGACTGCCCGAGGCTCACAGACTTGTCTGCCGTCAGTGTGAGACATTTCTTATATTCTAATCCATTTGTTTAGCTTTACAATGCAATTGTACCAATGTGGTGGGCTGTCATATCACTATTATTATACAAAAAGGGGGGCAATAGAAACTAGTAGGACGGCATGTTGTGTTTATTCATGCTGAAAATAAAAGCTTAGATCCTAACACTCATGTCAATTAGGGGTGGGAATCTTTAGGTGCCTCACGATTGGATTACGGTTACGATTCAGGGGCCAAGATTCAATTATGAAACGATTCTTGATGCACTTTCTATCACTCTTCTGAATGTCTTTGTCTCACTGTGTGATCACTCACCACTTACTTTCTTGCATGTCATCATTTCCATTATCATTTATTAAACTTAATGAAATGTGTAAACTGGAAAGTTACAACTGCATTGTAAAGAAGCGACATCTTGAATTTCAATTTACATATTTAAGACAAAATGTAAACTAAATCATGCTCTTACGTGCAATATGTTTCCCATCTCAGCATCATTAGCACCCCGTGTGGCTCTCGCTCTTCATTGTTCTTGTTAGGAGCACATGTGACATTAGCCTCCAGTCATCGGTGATAAAGTTAGCTGCGTAGTCATAGTGACGTATACGATTCGGTGGCAACAGATGTCCAAGCATCACATGTCATTTCTATCCTACCCTCTTTCACCTGTTAGGTCGTGACTTCTGTTTTAGGTTTTGTTGTAGAGTGTGGCAATCGCCGCGTCAGTCGAATCGTCCACATCTGCATTGCGATGAATCGCGATGTTGTTTTTCCCCACTCGTAATGTCAATATATGCTGCAAAGTGTTCATCAATAACCATAAATAGGATTATCATCAACAACCTGTTTGGATTTGCTGATTTTTTTTTTGTCTGTAGGCACAAATAAAATGTTTTTTCAAAGCTCTCCCTAAATATTATAACAAACACAGTATCACGAAAGTCCCCACATCCATAAACCCACACATAATTCAAAAGATTTATGCTGTACTGGCATATTTAATTGATTAGTAAAAAAGGAATCTCATTCATGAAGAAGGCACTTCATTTAGTTGCAGTATAGCTTTCTTGAGTGAAATGTCTTCATTCTTATTATGCTGTGACTAAAATGAAATAATGGGATGTGGACATGATGTATAATGCTGTTTTACTAATATTAACCAAGGGTATAGTAAGCTACCATACTGCATCTCGAATGTCCCCCTCTGTGTCATCAATGTTTAATTAACTGATGGTCTGACACTGGGATCAGCTCTGCTCATCAACATCACAGTGAAGCCAAGGTGGCAAATGGTTGACAAGGCCAGAGGTGTGCATCTATCATGTATCTACTTGCAGTCTTTCCCTCACATGCCAAGAACATGTCACAAAAAATCTCTATCTAAGGTCAGCTGTCACACTGAGGACATGAGAGGATGGTAGAGAAGTGGGGGCAGGGGTGACTGCGGGGGTGCAATAAGATGATTTTTCCACTATGGCGGCTATATGTTCTGTGTTCGTGAATAAGTAAGTAATTGTAATGTATGTGTGTGCCCACAAAACATATTTTCTTCTTCCTCTTTCTCCCTCTCATGCAGCAATGACAATAACTCCAGGGGAACATCTTTCACTGTCACTGCAACCCCCGTTCCAGTCTGTCTGAGGCACTTTTTTCCCCTCACAGATGATAGCTATTAATTCCCTTCAGAGGCTGCTTGATGGAAGGCTAACAACATTTTATATTGTTGATACACTTCTGACTCGAACTGCATGCTCTCAATTACAGATGAAAGATAGCTGGTAACCTGGTTACAAATGGGTTTGGCTGTTTAGATGATGTCAGGCACCTTTATCAAGTAGGGATGAGAAAAAGAAAGAGGCCTGTCTCTGGTTCTCCTCGGCATCTTTCAGCAGTGATAGCACCCTAATGTAAAGAGATGAATTCAGTTTGGCTTGGTGCCATCGAATTCTGCTCAAAGTGATTAGTGATTCCTAAATGGTCTTGCACCACTGTACCTCTCCGACTACAGCCTCGACCTCATGTTCCTTTGCAGTCTCTCATATCTAATGGTAAGCTGCACTTCCAGAATGAAACTCAAAGGGGATCAGGCTTTTGTAATTACAGCTCCTAAACTCTGGCACAACTTGTGTCAGGGAGACCTTAACCCTGACCCTTCAGTGCCTATTTTTACATATCATTTTAATACAAATGTTAACTGCTTTATGTCTTTTATGGATTTCCGTGTCATTGTACAGCACCTTGGATAGATGTGTTTAGGGTTTTTTTTTATAAGTGCCTTGTAAATAACATTTAATTGGATTGTAATTACGTATGCCATTTTTTTTGTTGTTTGTTTGTTTGATTATTGTCAGCATGGTAATGCATAAAGTCTATTCAACTTCAATGGCAGGTGGGCCACATATGTAAAAATAGCTGGCAGTTTGTGGGCCTCACAGCATATTTGTCAACTACGCGCCACAAGAAATGAAACTAGCCACATGGATATCTTGTCTTTCACTTGAACCTGACATTCACAAGACCATGAGACATATTTAAAACAGCGTCCATGTATCATGTCTGTTTATTATATCCTTAACGGCAACAGGAGCTTTTAAAACAGGTCCATAAATGCAAAATGAAGACAGTCAGCCTGTTCATAATGTTAATAAAACAATTTCCAAAAAAAAGTGATTCTGTCCATATTTGTTAACGTTAAAGACTTTTGTGAATCCTCAAAAAACAGAATCTCCATCGTCGATAATCTTTGTATTTTAACATCAACAAAATGTACCCCCATGAAGTAGATATGAGGGTTTTTGTAGACAAGAAGATGACTACAGTAAAACAGTATTCATCAGACACAAGTAGGCCTGTTCATAATATATCAACATAAACACTACATGCAATCAGATTAACATCCATCCATCTTCTATCGCTTCCATGTCTGTTCATAATACAACCTATCAAAAACAATTGGAAACAGACATAAGATGCATACAGTGTGGGCACATGCATGTTTTTAATGGTGGAAACTGTAATACTATGCTACTGTAATACTGTGAGCATTACAGGTCTTCAAAACATCAGCCATTTTGAGCCTGTGAAGCATCAGTGAGAGAAATTAAGAGAGTCATGTAAGGGGTTTGCACATTTATTTCCACTTGCCGTACATCCAGGCAACATTTCCATCCACACGTATCCAAGCCTCTCTCGGATCAACAACACATAGAAATATTCCCTTGATGTTGTACGTGATCTATTGATTCAACAGTAACATAATGGTCAAAAAACCCTTTTACACCAAACCTAGTACAGCTTCTAACAGACATGTCGACCAACCCAAAATGCTAGATATACATCTACAGTACTTATCCCTCTATCTATCATAGCTTTCAAAGGTATCAGAGGGTCCACGGTACCCTTTATCTAATGAAGTTGATAACATCAAAGTTCCACACGTAGGAAAGCTTAAAAAGTTTCATATCTGGCGCTAAGGCTCTATAGCACCACATACAGGCCTGGCATGAGTCATTTTGGGGGATTTCATGTGGATGAGGACATTTCCTGAAACTATGCCATTTTCACAGAAAACTTCAAAATGACAAAGAAAGAGACAGTTTTTATCGACTTATCCGTGTGGATAGGGTCTGACACTAAATTGATGTTTTTGATAAGTGGCTCTATGAATGTTTCTGCACCCTGGCTCTGTGGCCTGAATACAGACTGTTACATAATGAATGAGCGCTTGACTTGGGGAATAAAGATTAGCGGCCAACCCCTTTTACATCATCATCTTATTTCAGGAACCAGATCCTCTCAGGCATGACAATTTTTCAGCAGTATTTTGTCCTTCAGCCACCACTCTCAGAACGCTCCACGTGGTGAGAAGGGAAGGGAAAGGGAAACTCATTCAGTAGCAATTCTTATCAAATGAAACACATGCACACACAATTATGACCATTTGATTATGTCTCATGTAATTCCACTGCTCTTTCCCACACTTTATGGTGCTTGCGGGAGCAAAGAGATTGCGGAGATGATAGGATGATCAGGGGAGATTTAAATGTCTCTCTCGCTTACTGCTGAGGGTTAACAAACAAACACAAGCTCCTGGTTAGTGAACTTAATGAATAAATCATTGAGCATGAACCCGACACCCACCCCCCCAATGTACACACACATCAATCCATTTCCCATCACAACAAAAGCTACCCCCCCACCCCACCATTCTCTCTTCCTCTACCACTGGACCCACACACATCTGCTACCATTACATACCCAGGCCCATATTCACGATGCCATTCATTATACTGTGTCACAGTGCGCTCTGGGTCTCCGCCAGCAGATATTAAACTCTTCAGAAAAGATAAACATCATATTACTTCATTACCCTTTTAAAACACATGCAAATTAGAGCCATTATGCCCCCTCCCTCTTCCTCCCCCGACACACACACACACACACACACACGTTGTCTTTATTCTCCTGGGTGATGAAGTTTGTCTGGCCAGTGTTCAGCGTTCACTCCCTTTGTCACAAACTGACCGTGAATGGGTCGGACCATACGGCTCTATGCGGCTAATTTTCCACCTCCGAGTTTAACATAAATGCCACTTGACAGCAATAAATAACATTTTTTATCACAATAGGGATCTAATAATGATTTGGCTGCGGTCGGGGCTGCTCATCAAAGCCCATCAACTGACAAATATGGTGGTGTGATTATGGCTGCAGCTGTCTGTGACAACTGTATCTAAATCACTCTGAGCACATCGCCTTAGTGTGTGTCGTTATTGTACGGGTTCATTTCCATACATTTTCCTCCCCTTTACGCAACATGATTAGTGTCAAACAAAAACACAGCCTGGTGCATTAAGTGTACGTGACGACGACAAAACACATTGGATGTGTGATACAAGTTATTCAATTTACCATTCAAAAAATGGACCAGATTTGCTTTTGAAGATAAGTTAAATAGTGTTTTATGTCACTTGGGGCAGTGTGTGTGTTTGCGAATGTATCCGTCCATATTTATGCATTTGTGTGCAATGCAGTCAAACATACCGTGGACTCCTCAGATTTATTTGTCTTGTATTACGGCAGTAACAGCACAGATAGAGAAACTGAAGTCAAACAGATTAACGCGGTGACAGTATTCTTCAGCGCCGCGTTTGATCTTAACGGTCTGAACAGAAAAAAAACCCTACAGTTCTCAGATAAGTGTCTATTTTTTTTAAATCAAAAGGCATACTACAAATCTCGGCCATGTGCTCTTAAGATAAGATTGCTATCAGGCCTTGAGAGAAATGAAAAATATCAAAGATAATTACAGTCAGGGAAAAAGATAACTAAAATGCTGGGAATGTTAACGTCATGGGCTTCTTTTAATAAGCAGATTCATTAGTAACCACAGAGTTGCATCAATATTCCGTTTGTGTTTGATTAATAATGAGCACGTCCAATTTAATAAGAATAAAACATTCATCATAAACACACATAAATCAATTATTGATTTTTCTTTGGCAAATAGTACAATTGGATCTCATTAAACTCTCTGCACTGTGCCATCCTGAAAGTAATTGAAATGCCTCAGAAGCTTTCAAAATGTGTTCAAGTTAATCATTTGGTTTGATTCACAATTAGCCTAATCTCTGTCAGTGGGAAATGGAAAGTCCGGCCGAAGAGTGTATCATTTCCGCCCTACTACTGGGTCTGAGTCACCTTTCATGCTCGTGATTGGTTGTTAAGTTCCATTGCAAAGAGGATATCAGGGGGCCACACAAAGCACCAGCTCATTAATCTTCCATGAAACTGCAAGGAAATTGAGTTCAGAATCACGACCGAAATCCCCTAAAAATGGCAACGCTGCTCTTCCTAAAGGCAAACATAGTGGCTGATCATAGCAAAGCAGAGCTGCATTGGCCCGCGTCACGGTTTCATTCCAAGACTGATTAAGTGTCTGATATTTGCGGTGGCTCATTGCATGCTAATATCTCTAATTCTTCTTGTTGCCTTGACACAGTGGTTTCAAGAGCTGTCACCACAGTCAGACCCTTAATGAGAAGACCTGCAGTGTTGGGTCATAATTGACTTCACATTGCATTTAGTCTTTTCTAAAGTGCTAATATAAATTCTCATTAGTGCGCCGTTACTCACTAACTGAATTGATATTAATAACAAACAAGAGTATATGATTTAAGCAGGGAACGCATTAAGCGGCATGCATACAACAAACACCGTCAAGAGACAGTTTTGAAAAAGGTCAGACGAGAGTCGGTGCACGAATTGAAAAACAAGATTAATCAAAAATGAGGTCTGCGTGGGGCAGCAGCGGGGAATTAATTTAATTATAAATAGGACTTTTATGGGGTTATTCAAAGCCAACTTAAGAAGAGTAAACATTCACTCGGATAGGCAGCTGTTTCACTCGTACATATCTCTCACCACACTTGACTGGACTCTTCAAAGCGCCGCTTAAATGAAGAATGATACAGAGATGCCTGCGGCGAGAAGAGAGCATCTTTGGCTGCATACAAACTAGCCTATACCAGTACACTGTATCTGATGATTGGTGCCTGCTTTGATTCAGAATAAGCTTACTTAAAGACATGGCAAGGAGCCTCGCCCTAATCTACTCCTCACAATGGAGCGTTTGTGGCAAGTCAACAGGCGGATGTTTTATGCATTTAGAATAGATGCAGTGAGTCGAACACTCATTCGTTGTCACTGGTCTTATGTGGAAATTAATCAGTTTTCCTCCAACTTACTTACACTGTGGAAATGGAGTAAAAAAGCTACCAGTGTGAGGTGTTAAAATGACACATGCATGCATGGCCAAGCCAAGCGCTCCCCCCCCCCACACACATACACACACACACAGGCACAGAGCACTAGTATGGTCACACATCAGTGAGAATATAATTATTTATAAATTCAATTAGTGTTTCACCACACACACACACACACAGCCGGTGTTTTTCTTCTGCAAGGTTGAATACAAGCAAATGTTTTTACTAGATGTTCCGTAAACGCATCAAATCGATCAGGGTGCATGAGTATTAATCAATCACATCACATACAGCCACATAACGCGGTGTGTAACGCTTTTAATCAGCATAAGGGATAATGACATCAGTTAAACTCATCATTAGCTATTGTTTTTATTCCTGCAAAAAGAAACTATATAATCAATATTTTTTATATGGACGATGGATCACCTGACAACTATACATGTGTACAGCATCAGTCAAAAGTTGGGACTTTATATGTGAAAAGATTCAGTCATACTAATTAACAGGGCGGTGGTTGCATCTGTGGAGCTTTAAAGAGTCCTTCGGCTTGTGCTTTTGGTTGTCTGACCCACCGCAGTTTTATTTAAATTTACTTTAGTTTCCACAATAGTGCTGTTTCTGCTAATCCCAAGTGGCCAAAAAAATAAATAAATGGGCATATCACATTCACTAGTAAATGTTGAAATAAAATAGTGTACTTCTTGGGAAGATTTTGTGGCAATAGATCTGGTACTATTATACTAGTCTATATATTTATATATACACCCTTGATATTATGAGGTAAACTTACAGTGAAGTGTACAGTGGTGGCCTTAATCACTGGATTGGATCAAAAGCACTTGTCAGCCAAGCATTAAGATGAAGGTAAATGTGTTCACATGTTGTTTGGCTTATACTACACACACATCACCATAGGAAAAGCATCAAAAAACAGTGCTCATAAACAGCTGTTAACAGTTACCTTAGCATTATATAATCATGTTGCTGCTTATTTTCCATTATGACGAATTAGAAATCTGCTGTTAGGCTCCAGTGGCAAGGAGACTGAATGTCTTCTTTTTTTGTGCTCAACTCTTTGAGAACAGCCTTGAAATATAATTCCTTTCCATGTCCACATCATTTGAAACACAGCAGAGATTCATTTCATTTATGCATCAATGAATGTGGCTGGCAGAGCGCCCACATGTTCCTCAATGGAACTCCGATGCCGAGAAGCAAGGTGCTCTTTAAGCTGAGATGGAGAGACACCAGTGTGTGCTTGTGGGAAGGAAAGAAAGAAGTGGACAGCAGAATAGAAACCAATCAATGGCACTTTGTGTTGTGCAACTTTTACCAAATAGCTCTTCCTCGGTGGCAGCATCTGTGAAGAAAGGGACTTGAATGAAGTTTAACTATAGCAAGGTAGTGTTACAGAATGGAGTAGCAGCTGTTGCTTTGGTGGAAAACAGTCACTCAACCAAAGACGAGAGTGCTTAACTCGGTGCCAAGCCTTGCAGCTGCATGAAACTCAAATGTCACACCCATACAGGTAAATGTTGACCATTTCATTTTAAAATGCTTAAATGACCAGGTGCTTTAGGACTATGGTGGCCATTATTCTCTGCAGTGAACACTGATCGCACAATGCGCATCAGTGAGTATGTAGAAGCACTGACTTCCGCAAAAATACACCTGTTGTCAAAGTCACACCTCGTATCGTGTCCAGAGAAGAAAACTGCATTTCAATGCTTTATTGAGGAAAATATTTTCATTGAAAACGCACCTGCCTCACCTCATTATGCCAACTTGTGTTGCTGCACAACCTCTATTTGCCCAAACTAGTTTATGCTTCACTGTCTGCTAATGCAGAGGAAGAGTTCAAACCCTAAAAGCTCAGTGCGGGGGACAGCTGGACTTTTACTGGCACTTTTACTGCATCGCTCATGTTTGTTGTTTTAAGTGTCCCAAGCTGTAAATCGACCAGAGGCAGGCTGTTTTAGTAAACATGTACCATTGCTGACATCATGGTACAGTATATTTCCATGCATACAATCTAAACAATGGTCACTGACATAGCCGCCAGTGTTCGGAGTCCTGGTGCAACTCAAACAGGGGCCATATATGGTCTTTGGAATAAAACATGAGATGCAGAAAACATATGCCTGAATAAATACCAGTTTGAGTGAGTAAACAAAAATCATTGTAGGATGATATAGTGTTTCACCTCTGATGGTCCCAACTACCCATCAAATGTACACTTCATTCTGCAGGTGATTGGATTTAAGCATGAGTAAATTCTTACGAGTCCCTTTGCTTACTTTTACACCACCTCTGATGCATCCTGTTTTGCTCACATTAGAACTGTGTTATTTCCCCCTAACTTTATGTTTATCCCACAGCACTGTGGGGTGATATGCTCTCTTCCACCAAGTAAATAAAGACGGGGTTATGTAATCAATCTTTTGTGGCTTTGAAATCATAATATTGAACACAACTGTCAGCCATGCCATTAGCATGATTCATTTCTGCCGTTTTACATTTACCATTTTCCAACAAGAACAACATTGATTTCCCCGTGTGTGTGCGTGCGTGTGTGTGTGTGTGTGTGTGCACACAAAAGAGTGTTCTCCAGTGTATTGAATATGTACACGTCTGACACAATTTCCTTCCTATTTTCCTCCATAATTTGAATCAGAGAAAATGTATTAATTTTGCAGGGGTGAGAGGAGCCTACACAGACCCAGTAAATAAATCTCTCCTATTATTACCCACAATGCCCTGTCAGGTCCATTCATCATCTCAGCACATCATAATTAATTGCACACTAAACTATTCTGTTCAATTAACCACAAGGGAATGGACTGAGGGGGGTGGGAGGGGGCTGGTGGTACTGAGGGTTGCAGAGTGTTTAAACTTATGTTAAAATATAGTGATCATACAGATATTTATCATATGGTTGCTCTTGATTAATTTTATATACACGTTCGTTCCTGTTTGTGCATACAGCTCTGTTCTACCTACACAGACTGTTGCTGTGGTGGTGGTGCATATTTCCATATTTTCCAAAAGTTGTTGTATGGACAGGAGACTTGCTTAGATTCTTGCCCTTCAGTGGTTTTCTAATGGGAAATGTGCTTATGCAAGACGATCTCACCCTGGAGGCTTCACATTTTCCATGAAGGCTCTGTCAGGTCAACAGAATAAAAAAAAAAAAAACTAGAATAACATTATAAAGATGGTAATAGTGAAGTGAGTTTGTTGCTAACACATTTCCCATGTTGCCTCGGGAACATCTCAGGCCAAACATACTTAAATGCAACTCTTTAAAATCTCAGAAACACTGTCAGTTTGGGTTGCATCAACTGTCCTCCTGCAGCAAAACTCTAAAATGGTGAAGCCTTTGCCATAGGTGCATGTGCATTGTTTGTCAGAGGATTTGGACCTGGCTGTCAGTCTGTGAGGAGACACTATAACAAACATACAAGTACAACAGTATGTCCTGTCTCCTCTGAAACAGTCACATTTTTGGCTTTCAGGAGACATGCTAAATGTACTGTTAAACCCCTCCCACAATGATGCAAATCTGATGCAGGAATATAGGTCAGCTCGCTCCTCTTGACTCACCGGCCTGAAATAATCAGTGGGAGAAAGTGAAGCAGGGAGTTTCAGTTAAGATGAGATTTGCTTCGAGATTACGGAGCTGTTATGAGCACTGCAAATACGGAAAAGGGAAGGGCAAATGTAAAAGGATGACAGTTATGTTAAAGTGTGGATGGGAATAAAGGAATACTTCACCGATTGGCATTTAGCTTTGTATTACTAGAACAGGAGTAGTGTATTTGAAAAACTGTGCTTCCCAACCTCAGTCGAGAAATATCTTCATTCTTTTCGTAGGGGGAGGGACCTCATTCCCACAATGTAAACAGTGTCTGCCATCTTTGCTAACAGTTACGCTAACAAGGGTTGACCAAGTGACCAAATGAAGATATTTCTCAACTCAAGGGAAACTGAGGTTGGGAAGCACAATCTTTTCAAAAATACTACCTTTATTCTAGTAATGCAAAGCTAAATGCAAATCGGTTAAGTATTCCTTTAAGAATCACAATGGCTGCAAGACCAGCACATCCACTGTGTAAATGTCCTGCATGCAGAGTTAAAGTAAAGACCTCCACTTTATGCTCCATCAAACTCAGTGTTACCCAAGATTGTGTTACGTTGGCCCAACAAATTGGCTCACACTTTTTCTGACTGTGATTTTTTTAAACATTTAGGGTGAAACTATGCAGGATTTTTACCCCAATTTAACAACTTCTGAGCCATTTTGAAAAGTGGAAAAACAGCCTCCCAAGATCAGAGTCCTCAGGATCAGGAGGTCGTGAAGTCTCGGGTCTCGCGAGGAACACACAGTTTCTTCACAGCTCTACACAAACACCCCTCTAAGCCAGGTATAGGCTATAAGATCAAGACAGCAAAAGCGTTATTTTAAACATTTGTCATGGCAGAGCTGGCAAAAAGGAAGCAGAGAAAACTGCTGTTGGAGGAAGAGAGGAAAAGGAAATCGCTGTCGGACTGAGCGAGGGGCCACACACAAGTTAACCTCAGACAGGCTTTTTTTTCCAAATGGTGAGAAGTGAAATGACAAAGAAGTATGGACATTGCTCCACAACTTGTGTTGTTGTTGAAAACATTACATTACATTATTACATTACATTACATGTCATTTAGCAGACGCTTTTATCGCGACTTACAAAAGTGCATTTAAACATTTGGGTACAAATAAGAGCTCGAAGTAAGTAAGAGAAAACAAATGCACATGGCCAGTAAAGGGGAAGGGTGAAAGGTTGGAGCATCAGCGTTGGGTGAAAGGGGAAAAAAGTGACCGGACTTGCAAAGTTTAAAGTAAAACTTAACTATTTCAAAGTATGGAAACGTAACCGTGGTACACACGAACAGGGAAATGCATTTTGTCAACTGGATGATGAGGATGTACAGTAAATGTAACTTACTTTAGTCTGTGTCTTTAAGAATGAAGTGATGTTCTGTGCACATGTGCAGTCTCTTTCTAATTCCCGCAGTGAAACAAATGTACTGGAAATACACAAAAAGAGAAATCATGACAGGCAACACTTATCAAGAGGACTCTCAAATTGTCACTTGTAAGGATGACTGCTTCATTTCCAAAACACTGTATTTATGTAAGAGCACAATAAAGGCTTCTGGTGGTAATAAAGGATTCTTCATCAGTGTTAAGACTATTTCAATATAAAATGGAAAATAGTGGTTCGATCCAAAGGAATATTAGCATGAATGATGTCCTTGAAATACATTTTACCATTAGCTACAAAATAAGCACTTTGTTTCCATTGCATGCCAGTGTTACTGAACATCGCTCAGTTCATGCCACACAAACTTTATATTCGGAAAACCATTATTTACAAGGATGCACTGCTGACCTGTAGGTATCCTATCACAAACCCTTTCCACAATAGCTCCATCTTTAATAATACTTTGTAATAAAGAATGCATTGCATTACATTTCCTACTGTCACCGTGCCTTTTCACTTAGCAGGATAAATACTTTCTTCATGTAGAAACCATTTCTTGAAAAGGATGAAAGTCCCAAAGGAAATTTCATATCTGATACCATTTGTCACTGCTGCATGTAAGTCAGAATTTATGGTACCTATTACCGAATCAGTAAATCCAATATTCTGTAGCCGAAAGCTCTTTTGTTGTTTGATTTAGTTTATCTGAAAAATACATCTCACAATAAAGTATGAATATGTCAGTAGAGGTAATTTATATTACAAAAATAAAAAAAGAATCAACATAAAAAGGTACTTTGTGTGGGTATATGCTAGTCTTGGGCAGGCGAATCACGGAGTGCAACCTTGGGGCATTATGTGTTGAGAAATGTATCGTATATTGTGACAGATAAGACGATCCCGATGTTTAAATTAAGTTAGTGAAACTCCATATAAACATTGTCTATTCAGGTCCAAAGCACTCATCATGAATGCATGTGGAGATACAAGCCATTTGGTTCTAAAATGTTTGGCATTTGTTATCGCTCGCTGCAAGAAAAGAAAAAAAAAAAAGTTCTCTTGACATTCACAATATGCAGAGATCCCCCAGAGCCACAACAAATCTACAGGCGAGATCCAACTGATCATATTTCTGTAACAAATTGATGAGTAAAGTTTTGCTCGTCCATCACATTATACGTCTATAAATCGGAATGCACAGTCAACACAGTGTCACTCTCTCACAAATTGCGTTTGCCCTTGAGCTTTGCAGTTTTGTACACATCTCTGCATGAGTGTGTGTGTGTGGAAAAGATCAAAT
This sequence comes from Solea senegalensis, assembly GCF_019176455.1. Taxonomy (NCBI): domain Eukaryota; kingdom Metazoa; phylum Chordata; class Actinopteri; order Pleuronectiformes; family Soleidae; genus Solea; species Solea senegalensis. The sequence goes on from NC_058027.1 coordinate 19,662,045, forward strand.
GAAACCCAGCTCAGTTGTGAGCTCAGAGGGCAGAAGGACCGTGGGTTATGCAAATATCATGTGGAATATTGGAATTCCCCTTCAATACTCTTTCCAGATAATATTCAGAGTCCAAAAGTGTTCACCCCAAGCAGCTCGGAAATGAAATAATTAAATAGAATCACTTATATGATACATTTGGACTTAAAAGGGTGATTGGGAAGGATGGAGTCCACCGTGTCATCACAGATCTCGATTCCTCCACTCAAATTGATTCCTGCATTTAAATTCGTTTCAGGTCTAATTTTCCACATTGGTTCTAAGAACCTCCGTCACACGTGACATGGCTCGCATACAAAATCGGGAGTGGAAATAGTCTCTTCTTTAAAGATAGTGCTTTGAGTCTCCATCTCGGTGCATCAGCAGTGACCAGGAGGAGGAAAACACCTGATTACTGTGTGCACAAAATGATGGATCACACATACTTAGCCTCATCTTTCCACCAACAGTATGTGCTGCACATATCACTTACCGAATGACAGCTGTGCAATGGCTCACAAAAGTCAATTTCATTTGGATCATACTGCATTTCTGATTTATATTTGAATCACACTTTAATTACATCAGATGATGTTTTAATAAAAAAAGAGAGCGAAAGAAAAACAAGATCAGTATAATACATTACAGCTGAACTTGAAAGTTCTCCCTCTCTGAGCCTGCCATGCACTTCAATTTACTGTCTCATTATTCATAGTGAAAATGAAAATTGGAGCCTGAAGCATTTGTATTTGAACAAAGAGAAGGAAGCAGATTATGAATGTTCAAAATGTAATTTCTATTACATTTCCATTATTCTTCTATTAATCACAGATTCATTCTGTCCCTCTGCTCTTTCAAGTAAAACACGCTCATACAGTATTCATGTGCATACGGGGGTAAAAAGAAATTGGCAAGGCTATTTGAAATGTTTAATTTATTGAGGAGTCATCCAACTGCAGAACAGAGACACCAAAGTGTAACATGTTCTAAAAGCAAATTATGAAATTAACTCACAATTTGACAAATATATTGTAAATAATTAACCTTTGTATCAGTACAATAATCTCTTACATTTTTAAAATCACAGTGTTCATGAATGGGGACTCAAATCTCTTTTTCTTTGCACTGCTTTCTATGGAAAGGCTAATATTCACAGAGCATGAGATGAGCTTTAATGCATACTGATTACTCTGGAGACCCACTATTCAACTGTAGGAGAAGGCATCAATTAAAGAGTTTTAAGCCTCCATAAACTGTACCTTAAACAGCTGATCAACACTATGCAGGCGTCTGGATTTCAGCTGACTTCTGTTTAAACGGGGACAAATTCATCTCTGGAGAGAAACGTTGTAATCCATGTTTAAATTTATAGGCAGTTGAATAAGTATGCTAATGATATCCACTGATATTTGTTTCTTCTTCTCTTCTTTTTTTAACAGAAGCACTACCACACCCCGCAACAGTGGCAGGGCAATTACAAATCACACACAGTAAGTGTTAAAGAAATATTAAATTCATACCAGTGAAACATGTCAGTCTGTGTATGAAAACAAAGTGTGCATATTAAAAGGAATGCTATCAACAAAAGACAAACACCCTCTTGGGATCTATCTGTTTAGATTCATTTGGCTTATTTATGTATGTATTCATAGGCACTGGGGCATGAATGCATGGAGATATTTTCATTTGTGCGCAATGAGGCTTTGACATTGACCTCGCTTTTTTACAAAACACCACAGTGGATGTACAATGAACAATAACATTTGGCTTGCGCTGAACACTAAACCCACTAGTTTATTGATACTGGCACAAACAGATCTGTACAAACTGTCCTCATTATTGGCCAGTCATTATTTTGATTAAGATTGTTCAAAGCCCCAAGAGCTTGAGACCTTTGGCTGCCGCAAAAAATTAGAGAACCTCAGCATACGGTGAACTCTGTCCTGCATGCTCCAGCAAGTGAGGAACACAAAACCACATTCGCCAAGCCTCCAAGCATTGCACAACAATAACACAGCAGGACTATTTTGCGGTGTTCATTTTGATCCACACCAAATGAAGTGGGGGGGATGAAGCTTTTTGTATCCAGCAGGAGAAGGAGATGTTTAAGACATTGATTCACCTTGGGTTCACAACCACAGTATCTAATTATAGCCATGGGAATCTAGTCAAGGCCATGGTATTTCAGGGCTGAAGAGAGACAACATTCTGCTGTAACTATGTTCTGCTCTACATGAATCATATTCCCTATGTGGTTTGGCAGCCATTAAAACAGAAAGAATGCCCTTTCCAGTCAGAAGCCATGGGCTAGTTTACCTCTATTGTACCAGAAAGGTTAGCAGTTTTTGACAACATCTGAGTGATCAACACTGACTGTGGCAACACACATAAATTCAGGCCGACGAGAATGGGAACAGCCCAGAGGCCTTTTCACCAGTAATTATAGCAAGCTGGTCTTAAGCCAATAGGTTTGCATTTCAGGTGGATATAATGAGATATATGTAATCACAGCATTTGACATAGATAGGGCACCAAGCTTCTACCCCAGCAATACTTGGCGCCGCATGAAAGTGTTGCTTATGCATATATCAGCTCCATCAAAGAGGAGGGGAGGGTGGGGGATGGTGTCTTTGTGATAGAGAGGGGAGGAGGGATGACGGGGGCACTCTCTGAAGCACACAACCTCATTATTCAGTCTATAGAACAGCACATCCACTTCATTGTTCTTCAAATCAGCCCGAACTCATTGGACTCATCCAAAGCCCTCAGAATAGAACCCAGCTGCTTCATGTTTTAAAAGGAGCTGGTGATGAGACATCCAAAAGGATCAGTCAAGAGTGGAGTTATTGCCTTCTTTAAATCTTCTTCATTGTAGAGTGCACAGATATGATATGTCTTTAGAACATTGTTTTGTCATTAGCAACTCAAAGAGATACGAGGCTGACACAAGCACGAGGGAGAGATGTCTTCCTGAGATATTGGGAGCACTGTGTTTTATCTATGGCAGAGGTGAACAAGGTTGCTCAAAGATGACATGTGATATTGAGATATAATGTACTACATGTTGGAAGTGTGTCTGTAAGGCTTGGGCCGTATGGTGAATCTTTAACAGAACTATAAACCGATGTCACCACACAGGGAACCGTTAGAAACCGTCAGTTTGGCAGGCGCTTTGCCACGGAGTGTGCAGGACAAATAATTGCAATACAAAACAGCCTGCTCATATTGGTCCTCCCACCAGTGTGTCATGTAAATATGCTCTAACTATTCTTCTACAGCCACATCAATCATGGCAGATATGACAAGGCCCCTTTGTTCAACACAAAGAGAGTAAACACAGCTGGAGCATGCTGGAGGAACCTTTCCCTCCCATATCTTGCTACTACACCTGTCTGACACACTGCATCAAAACCTCATTTAGCGCTCTGATGTCCTAATGACACCAGTGTCTTTTCCCACCGCCATTATCCGTTCAATCCATGATCCTCTAATTAAATACACAGTCAACACATGGTCAGGCATGAAAAAGGAACCAGCTTCTCACCCACGCCCAGGAGGGAAATAACACATTGTATGTTGTTAAACTGAAACACAAAGTAGATATCAATATACAGGATAGGGTGGACAAAAATCTTCATTACACTTAATTAGAGTCGTTTTGAGGGATATTAAGAAACATGTTACTTAATGCCATGATACTAAATAATACAATAAAGTGAACAACACTGACAGACTGTGTAAAGTAAATTATAGAACATGTCAAAAAAGCGATTGGTAAGAAATTATGAAATAAAAAATCTGAAAACAGATTTTTTTTTTAGGTGTGTCAAAAAACACAGCATGTAGTTAGGTACTCATAGTTTGGTAACTCATGCTCACACACTCACACACAAAAACTTCGGTACACCTCAGTAACTACACCTGCTCCTACACCACTACCTTTGGTGTGATAGCTAGCTGAGATATCGCCGTCCTGAAAATGTGTCTCAACTGGATGTAAAAACCCAGATGAGCTCTGCCACACAAAATCTGTGAAGATGAAATAAGAAATAAGGCAGGTAACTGGTACCTAAACCAGTCCTGTATTTAGGGGTGTTTCCATCATGGCACAGTTTGGTTTGGAACAGTACAGTAGGGTTTGGAGCGGTAACCTACTTGGCCATGGTGCATGTCAGCAAGATACATAGCGTGACGTTGTACCGGTGTGCCAACAATGACATTGAACGCAGCACAACAGACAACAACACAACGGACAACAAAGCAGCTCTTCAACAAAACGTCAAGCTTTGTATGAGAATAGACTGCGGGTGTTGAATAAACACCAGTCGCAAGGGAGTGACGCTTTTATGTCGCCCAATCAGCTGACTGTCGTGGGTCAAGCTCCACCCATAGAATACCGCACCATCACTCTGGTACAGTATGTTGTTAAACTGTGACCAAAATGGTGAAAATGCCACCTCTGTGACATGTTTGTAGAACAGGAATTTTGATAGTGGTGCATTTATATTAATATTCTGTACACACACTGATTAACTTTAGGACACTAAAGTGTATGTTCTATATGAACAGAGCTCCTCCAGGGTTTCAGTACAGAGAATGTTGTGAATTTTACATGATTACATGATCATGAAATTTGATGAATCAGAACACATTTTGTTGTGGGGAGGAGATATTTTTCATCCTTTTTTTTTTTAGCACGGTTTTTCAAAGCAAAGCAACCTTTGATGCTTTGATGCTCAACAAAGGGCCTGTGCAGTATCAAAGCTGCCACATTCATGCTATAAATGACTACGCTGTGCAACAACAAGAGATAGACATTATCTGTTGTATGTGTTTCAATATAGTGTCATCTACAGAAATGGTTTTCTTCTATTAGAGATAACATCCAAATGACAGGTCGGTGAGAGGTACGGAATACAGAATACATTCAGAATAAATTTCAATAAAGTTCAGTTTTGATGAACCACCAATCAAGAATGTATCTTTAGCAGTCTTTGCAGGATGTTTCATTACCCATCATTTTAAGCATTACTATTTGTGTAATGTCACACAAAAACAGCAACTCACTCCACTCAAGCAAAAACTGGTTGCCAGTTTTGCACTTTAAATTTAGATTCTTGTTCGCTTCTGAAACCAACCAGGCTCTAAATTTAGTTTGGTAAATCTGTATACTCAGCCAAACACCAAACAAATGTAGTGTAAAAAGTGACAGACAGGCAGAAGTTGCACTAACAAGTATTGAATAGTATTTAGCATGTTTAACATTTATTCGGTCACTGCTGTCACCCAATCCACACTGCCAAAATAAAGGTGCCGTGAACTAAATTGTTGCAGGCCTGAGTCTGCTGACCTTGCAGGGACCATGCACTGTTGCTGATATGGAGAGTATAAGAGAGGGATGAAAATTCAATTTTGATTCAGCAGAGTAGTTCCAAGTGTTTTTGGTCTAATGGAATGGACGAGTTGCTGCATACAAGAGGTCACCCTGGAGGGCCTTTGTTCTTCTGTTGGCTGCAGTCATGATCTCTTTAATAAGATTTGTTCTTCCTCAAAATAAATCATACAATGTGTGTTGACTGTAAAGGTATCCTCTTCTGTATTCTCGTCTCCTCACATTACATCATTTGATGGTGATATACACTATCATATATAAGAATAAACATATTATTCAGACATACCATCGGTGCATTAACAATAGCAAAAAAACAAAAGGATACTTCTCACAGAACATTTACCTGATGAAAGTCTTATTTCTTATTTGTTGTTCCATGTCCTGTTCTATGCTTTCTTGTCAAAACCTGGCATCTGAATTACCCACAATGCAACTCATTTCAAGTCACTCAACCTCACAGATTTCAGCTGCATCTCACTTGAGGTACTTTATCTGGTTTTGCATTGCTCCCCCCGGAGCTTCACAGCTAGACTTTACTTTTATAGATGTAGATATTTTTTGGAAATATATTGTGTGCCATACAGCAAATGTCTATCTATCTATGTCTAATATCAGCAATACATATTACAAACAACAACAACAGTACCACACAAGAGTTGCAATGTTTATGTCAGCACATGAAAATGATCACAATGCTAACACGGTAGCAATCCAACATACATCAAATGACAATTAATTGATCATGAAAAAAGAATGAAGAGACTAAAAAGAGTAAAGACTGCACCACAATTATTGTTTGTATTGTAACTGAGCAATACTTGCCAATATTGAGCCAAGGTCTCAGCAAAGCACTTGCCTCGATCCAGTGTGAAGAAAAAGTAACTGCTCTGCTGCTTCCATGCACTCATTCTTTTCCATTTTACCTCAAGGCCTCTGGACTTTCCTCAACAAGACCTCATCAAATTCTGCAGCTCTGTTTACAAATCCTGAGACAGAAAGAAAAATCCAATTCCCCTCAGAGGAATGGCACACATTTTTTTCCTCTTTGATTTCATAGATTTGAGTCATGGAAGGAAGAGAATATGTGGATAGATAGATAGATAGATAGACATGAAGCAAATTGTATACCTTGCCATGCTTTCTGAATTATTTACCTTCAGAAACCTCTTTGAAGGAGGCTGAGAATGTACTGTATGTCCCTTCTCATGACAGCTGACTCCCAAATAAGTTCTTCTTTAATGCTCTGCTGGTTTGCCCTTTAATTTCACCTCTACTGTGAGTGTGGCTCAGTACCCATAAGAAATACAACTTGACCTGTGACAATTTTGGCAGAGGACCCTGTGACATTTTTCAAAGTCAAAGTTGTAGATAAAGGGTGGCTTTGGCTTTATTTAAGCTGACGTGTTTATGTTGGACTTGGGTGACTGTAGTTGCCTGAACATCACTGTGTTGGGAGGGAGACAGCTGGAGCAGTGGGTTGACATTATTGTCTCACAGCAAGAAAGATCAAAGTTTAAAACACAGTTTTCTCTCAGAACTCGAGCTTCCTCCGACTGTCTCATGAGCCAGGTTAAGTTAATTGATGACTCTGAATGTAATGACTCCATGCTGCACCCTGAGCTTTAGCTTGTCCACTATCAGCTAGGCTTCAAACTAATGTATTCATGCTAGAGCTGATGGCTTTTCTTTGTAGCAATTGGCTTTATTATATTATTTTGATTATTTTTAATTCTATTCCACATATAGCTGTGGAGTATTTTATTATGTTTATATCTTCTTTTTCTTTTTTATAGTTCATATAGTTATGTATAGTCATGTGCCTGATATCGTGCTGCAGTAACACAAACATGTCCCTCTTGGGATTGGTCATTCAATAATATTTCCAAACAATCCTCTACCTTTGTTTAAAGGTAAAATGTGTAAATTAGGCAACATTAATCAGTGAGCTGCAGCTGAATACCCATCAACTCACTCTTCAATTCCAAGTGTGTTAGAGAACCTTTGTAGTCTTGTCCATCGTGGGCTATTGTAAAAAAATGTGGTGGTCTGAATGTCTGGCCCAAGCAGAAGTGACCCAACTCCTGATATAAATGTAAAATGTATAATTTGCTGTAAACCCAGAATAAGCAATTCATTTTATTTTTAATTTCTGCCAAGTTAGAATAATTTTACCTACATTGTAACTTGTAACTTGCAATGCGGCATTCTGCGGATCCTCGCACATCAGGGTGCTGTATTATCCCACGTCATCATTGGTCTGTCTGACAACGCTTTCCCATCAAAGAAGAAGAGGATAAATGCACGGGTCCGCAGGAGTGGAGAGAATCATTGTGCAACCATGACAACGAGAAGGACGCTAGTACAGGAAGAGCTGTCGAGCGAGGAAGAACTTTATAGCATCCTTTCGTTGGCGACTACTTCTTCTGCTTGGTGAGCAGGGCTCATACTCCAGTTCAATTCGCGCATGCATTGTACACACACACACACACCCAATGCACTCTTTATGCGCGGTTCCACAATCTGGGTCTGCGCGTTGTGCATTGATGACGCAATATTCGCATAATGCGCACGGTTGGGTGCACATTGGGTGCTGTGTCCGGAACTATACCAGGGCCTAATGTAGTATAACACGTGCTGATTAGTTATAAATTCTAAATACTGGACCAAAAACACCCGACACTTGCCGGTGTCATGCTAATCTACAGTTTGTTGACATGGTTCAGTGTTGACCAGAGCAGTAGGCCAGCAGACAGACCCCCACTGGAGGACTATCATCCCCACCAGCATGGGTAATAAAACAGGAACACCGTATGTTAAGTCCAAGGTGATGCAGTATGCTACCAAATATGTTGATCCCCTGCTTCATTTACATTAGGCCCTTTCAGCCTGAAATAAGTTGCAGCACCTTGGGGTGAAATGTTTTATCCTTGCCTCAGTGTGTAAACAGAATCTTACAATGTTTGAATCAAACATCCTGCATGATTTTCTTTTTATCATCGCCATCTCAGAGGATCCACACAGCCAGATAAAGTGCAGACACACCATTGGCATGTCTACCTGCCCACACTGTAATGAAGTGCAACCTTGCAACCTCTATATAAAATGCTCTCTGTGTCCCTTTATTGCCTGGAGGGAGTTAAAAGCATCCTGGAGTTTTGCTTTAAGAAGGAGTCCTGTTTTCTGATGGGGGGGCCGTGGAGCTGCTGGTAGCTATTCTTATCCCCAGCTGACAGAGACAGGGCAGGGAGGGTGGGGTTTTGCTGAGCACAAACCAGGCCTGCAAGCAATTTTCATCAACTTGTACCGTTTTAGCAGATCGCATGTATCCACTTAGTCAAATAAACAATGTGGTGGCATTTCATTTCATTTCTTCTCTGAATGAAAGCATTGGACGTGTTTACAAAACCGAGCCTAAACTAATCAGTTGAAGTGTACCACATATTACTACTTGAAACATAAGATGAGCTAAATGGAACGAAGTAAATGTCTCTAAAATATTGATTATTATTCAAATTTAGACCCAATCATGGAATCCTTAAGCTCCGTTACTTCCACTAATTTCAGAGTGAATGAAGAGGCCTTCAAGTGGCGCAATGGAATTCAGGAACACAAGGCCTGGTTTACCAATATTATTCAAATGAGTGCTACAGCCTGCCTGCACTGATAACATGGTAACATATGGCGCTTCAGACGAGAGCTGGCATACGGACACATATGGTCATCATTCCAGACGTAATGACAACACAACCAAATTTAGGGTCATTTCTGAGTGTATTTTGCCTCTGCAGGCTCTGAAATTGGCTCCGAGTCACATAGTCTAGCCAATCTGTAATGGCTGGCAGCAAAAACAAAGAAGATTGACTCGGGCTGATCAAAGCGACAGAACAATGACAAGTGAGAGTCACAGAGGGCGACAGTGCCATGCAGTAGGGAAGCTTGGCCTGCACGCTGCTCAGGGAATAACACAAGCATTATTAACACATTTACAAACATAATCAAGGTCAGGGGATTGATGAGGATTAAGGATTGATACCAAAATTCAATCAACTCCAGGAGCCAAACATGACCAAATAAATGCTGCCTTGATTGCCCATCATCTGTGTAACCTATATTAGATCCTCTCAGTTTTTCCTGTAAAGCTTAGAAATGTTGGAACATTCAAATCACATTTCTACGAATGAGCAGTTCTTGGTGAGATGGAGAAATTAACCGATTATATCCCATCCAGTAATTACTGTTTGCATATAGAGTTGGGAGAGGCAGTATAAGCCTTTGGTTATGATGCTGACACTTAATGACTGCACATGAGAGATGAACATCCTCAAGGTTTTGAAATGGATGTCTGAAACTTTCTCAAGTGTCACATTTAAAATAAATGTACATGCACTCAATCCAGCGTAAGCACAAAAGGACAGAGATGCACTCATTTACTTTTCAGTATTTTCTCTCTCTCTTCCACTCCCCCCCACCCCCCCGCCACTCCTCTCTCCCTCTCCTCTCTCCCTCTCCTCATTTCATGATGTTGGGAGTGCTTCAGGCTTGAAACCCAATTTCTCAGCCATTGAAAAGACAGCAATTGCATCGAGCTAACTCAATTGAGAAGATAGTGCAGTGAAGCTTCTTGAATAGATTGAGGCCTCAGCTTTAATACAGCATCAGTCATGTACCACATACAAACAGAGTGCTATTCCATTTTATCCAAAGCATTTTAAAAAGCAGGTTGTTTTTGAAGGGATACAAAATCCTCATAGACAGGCAAATAAATGGCACAAATACTGTTAAGTGGCACACTAATGCATACAAATGCACAGTTTTAATATTTCTTTTAAAGATTTAGCCCATGTCTACACTTGCAGGGACACTACAACTGACTTAAACCAGTTCATTATGTATCATATTCAGCATTAGTCTGCATCTTTTAAGAATTTTAAAGACAGATTTAGGACCTGTGTACTGAATGATGTTTAGTGGGGGTGTTTTTTGTTTGACTTGTTCTTTTAATTTATGTAAATGTCTGTAACAATGCATCTAATATTTTCCATGTTCACATATATATGCATACACCCACATTATATTACATTAACATTATTTTAACAGATATGGGATTATCATTTGAATTTAGATTTTTGATTTATGTTGCCCATCTTTCTAAAGACCATATTTCTGCTTGTCTGTCCAGTTTTATGAATCACTGCATTTATGCAGAGATTCCCCTCACAAGCCCTTAGGGGCTTTCTAAATCTCTCCTGCGCATTGTGCGTCTTTTTTGTTTCACAGATTTCATGTTTTGCTGTGCAAAATAAACAAACTAAATAAACCAAATTGTTTTGACAGGATGACATTTGTAATAAATTCATCATGAACATGTTGACATGAAAATGTTTTTCCCCAAGGTACACTGTAAAAACATGCCCGAAATGTTAATTAAGTTTAGAGCAATGAATATCTGTATCTCCATTTAATTTACTTAAAACGTGAAAGAATGAGTTCTGAAATTTCAGCAAAAATTTCAAGAATTGTCAGTATTTCAGCTGAACAAGATATTTAATTTGTTAGCTAACCTTGTTACTTAACTTAAGTTTAAAGATAAACCACCTTATTAATTTTCGCAGTGTAGCCAGAGAGAACCCACGCACACACGGCTAGAACATGCAAACTCCATGCAGAAAGGCCCTTGTTCCAACCAATCTGCAAGGCGAGAGTGCTAACCACTAGACCACCGTGTGACCCCGACACACAAACGTTAACTTGGGTAAAGAGAAACAAAGGAAAAATTTGGCCTTTCAGTAGTGCAAATCTCTGTATCTGTATACCATTGCACAATAAACAGGGCACTATCCAACTCTTAAATATTCAGTAAATCCTTTTCCCCGGACATAGTGTGCACGTTGTAATGTTTAATGCTACTGACTTTTATCTCGATACATTGAAAATAAGAAGTACGTCTTGACATGCTAGGATGTAAACAAACAATAAAGTGTGGCTAGCAGAAGCTCCCAAGGAAACTGCGTGTATCTGAACTTATCGACGACAAAACAAGTCAAAACACACGTTGCATATACATTCTTTCCTTTTACCTCGGTAAGGGAGAAGTAGTGTCGATATTTCCACTTAAAAAACGTTCCGCTTCCCTGGCTCGTCGCCATTGTCTTAGAGCGCACAGTGAGACAGCGTGAGCAGGGCACCCGTCCACCCAGCCTATCATCATCACATTTGCAACGGTGTCGTCATCAATCATCTCCACTCCTGCTCTCTCCCGGCAGCTGATGTGTGGCTGTCAGATAGCCCGAATTGTAACACAAGTAACGCGCCACTTCACATTCTCAGTAACGGCAACGGCGTTGCAACGATAGGAAAAGTAATTAATTAGATTACTCCGTTACTGAAAAAATAACGCCGTTAGTAACGCCATTATACTAACACTGGTCACCACAGACACAAAAACAAAGCACTCCTATATTGAGGAACACAGTTGTGTGGAGCTGAAAGGCTTCATCAGCATTGGGTGAACTCATTTGACATTGATTTCAATGTAACAGATATTCATTTGTATTGAAAGGTCACACACTACAGCTTTAATTTACATTCACTGGAATATATTACTATACACGTATAAATCATATTATGAAATATTGCTTTAAAAGTGCAGTCTTGTATGTAATATATAGCTGGTGGAGCTTAAAGCCTAAAGTGTATAATAAGCTGCTGCTGACAATGATGAACATCTGGAAACTATACTTTGTGAGTTAGTTAAAGGTATTTGGTGCACTAGTTGCTTCAAGATTAAATTCCAAAGACCATCTGATTACTTCTCCAGTGACAGGAGGTTTAAAGCTGGAGTTCGGCTCACTGTGTATAGACCACAGTGGTGATTGCTCTAAGACAGGAAGGGAAGCTCAGTTTCCTCTAAAATATCGTCAAATACAGTATGTACCGTGTTGTATTTACATTTCAATACTAAACGTGTGCTAGAACGCTATTAGAATACGTCACTAGTTTGTTAAGAATCACGGATGACGAATCTTCTAATGCAATTTTCATATTTCTGTAGCAGCCTCCGCATTAAAACAACTTGAAGCTCAGCGTCAACTGCCATTTCCACGGAATTGACTCAGTATCTCTGAGTCAATTGAGCAGGGGGCGGGCACGGATGCTGGGCTGACGCATGACGATTGGAGGAACTGTCTGAAAGGCGGAGCCTTCCCCCCAACAAGACATGTAAATGCCACTAAACTGAGCGATACAGAGAGAACCATGTGGAGTTGATAGGCTTTGTGTGAGTTCATTTGACAATGATCTGAATGTAACACACATTGGTTAAAGCTATACGCAAGCGTTTTCATCATCACTGTCATCACTGTCTTCACTGCGGGTTCATTGAGTCGGCTGTGGCTGATCCACTTGATGACAGGGCTAAATTAAACATGGCTGTTGTCAGTCTGTGTGCTCTGCGCGCTGCTGTCAGCATTTGTCGAAGACAGTTTGTGAGAGATTAACCTCCCATCTGTAACACTACTGTGCAACCGCAAGTGTTTCCGTTCCCACTCATTTTAAATGGAGAGACACACTGTGGCGTTTTGCTTCATGTCATGCTCCAAAATGAAAACATAAATGAAGGCAAACAATCCACTGCTGTGTTTTTTTTAATTTTTATACATAAGCATTTAGAATATGTAAATTATGGGAATGGATTTGGAAGTATTAGTATAAAAAAATATTAGTATTAAAAGACTCGGATTGGGGGGTTTGGTGTCACAGTGTTGGGCTCAATATTGTGATAACTAAGGATATCCATCCTTTAGCCCATGTTAGCATCATGAGAACTCATACTCATAATTACAACGCAAATAAAACACATCAGCAGATAGCGGGAAGTGCAACGGAGCTCTGAGGCTAGAGTATTTCTGGTCCAAAGAATGTATACATGGTTCCTGTGACAGTGAAAAATCATAAGGGCAGAAAATACAAGATGGCAGCCTATAACTTAAACATTGCTTTTTGCTGTTGGAGCTTGTTACAATCTCAAAGCGTGGGCTGAGGAGCACAGGCAACATATCAAACTTAATTACCCTTCAGGTTGCCTCATCAAGTCAGAGCTTCAATGAAGACAGATTGTTCCTGTTCCCACAGAGCCTTTAAAGCCACAAACACCACATGGTGCTTTCTCTAATCTTAGCAGGATTTTTTTTGAATTGTTCCCCTACTGCTATCATGAACCCTTAGCAGGAACATGTGCTGCATTGAATAGCATCTTGTCTTTGAGCCCCATTCCTCAATTTAATATACAGATGAGACCTCTAAGTCCTGTGGAAAAGCAGCACCACAAGGTTGCAATTTAGACGACGCCTGAAGAATAACAACATGTTTACCATGTAGTTCCATGGTAATCTTTCAGTTTTATGTTGTAAGCGTCAGTTGCTTTCCTGTTTTATTGGGTATTACCTTTGTTTTATGGAGCAGTTTTCACATCCTGCCCTTGATGATAGTGGCCTCACTCTCAGTTTGCAACAGCAGAACAGGTCTACTGATGAACACACAGCACAGAGGGGTGATTATGGAGTGCTAAACTAATGATTGCCGATGAGAAGCTGTTCTCTCCACAGAGCAAATTCATTTCTCTTCTACTAGGAGTTAATGGCTTTAAGGAGATGGAATCTGGTCACTTGGGAAAGCCATCTTAAAAGACTGGTAGCTCATTCCATTTGTCTAAAGTCCTATTTCTTTAATGCCAGTGTGTACAGGCAGTGTTGTTTAACCAGATGAAAACAGTGCACACATTGACAAGGATATCAGCACAAGCCTGTAACTCTGAAATCAGATCCATCATCAGTACTTATACGAGAAGTTATTGAACATGTCAGCTTAAAGTGGTAGACTGGAGGGACTATTAGGCACGTCACCTGTGAGTGATCATTGCAGAATCTCTACACTCTGTACCAGTGTCCTACATGTTTTCTGCAATTCCTACCGATTATACACAAGGCAATCTCGTGTGTGTCTGCCATTTGAGGCACGTGACAGCTTGCTTGGTATGTGTTTCCTGGGCAATAACAAGTCCACATCAGGCTGAATTTATAATATTTACAAACCTACTAAAGTGTCCCGGTGCATTCCTTGTCTGAATGGATTGCAAATAATTTGACAGAGAATCTTTCATTTTCAACACACACACACACACACACACACAACACAGTTGACTTGTAAATGAACATGATAATTAGGCCTCATCCACACAGAAAAAACTTTGCCATTTTTAAAAAAGATTTCCGTACACAGCATTGTCCAAAAAAATGACTTAATCGACTGACTCTGTAGTACATATGCCTGGCCTGTGCATGGCGCTGGTCGTTTCAGAAATACACCGAAAATGGTGAAGATGCTAGGCATGCGCATTAAGCATGTGCTTTACATTATAATACAATCACAGAGACAGAGTGAGGTAATCTCCAAATGTGAGAAGAAGAGGATGATGACAAAGAAAGTGACAGCGAATGCAAGCACGAAGAACAAGAGGTGAAATAATGTCATCACACTTTTCCCAAAGTAGGTTATTAGTTGTATACACGAAAATGCGAGGGTGCGATTTTGAGATTTTCCCACTCTGGGACCCTTTTTCCAAAAATAGCCCAAAAATTCTGGTTCTGTGTGGATAAAAAGCTGATACAATAAAAAACTTGGATTTGTGTACGGACCCTTAAACTGAGTGAACTGTTCACGATCTGTTAAAATGTGTATGCACGCAGCTCCATCCACACTGAAATGACTACATTCAGTTCCCCATGATAGGGGATGTGAATAAGTGACCTTTTTTTTTGTTTTTAATGGGTTGTTAAGTGAGTTTAATGACCTCATTGCTCTTTTAAGACTTGTGGCCTTTTCCTTTGTCATTTTCCCTTTCTTTACATATCATTTTCTTTTTTTGCCAGGACATGTCTCATTTATTATAACGGTGAAGTTAGGCTAAACAATGATGGATGGAAGAAAGTTGATAATGATTATGCACTCACTTTTTCTACATTTGAATGGCTGCTGCAGTTAAGCTTTGGGCTCAAGAGGAAATTATCCAAAAAGGCTCTGCTTATGTTGCTCATGCTTATGTAACTTGCCAGGAGGCATGTGGAAAAGTCGAGTCACTGGCTGACAGAGATACAATAGTTTGGTTATGAGTTAATAGTTTGTTATATCTTTAAAGTTTAAAGGCGTACGGCACTGGCAGCATCTAAAATGGTGTATGCAAACGATGTATCACTTAATTAGAACTCACTCATAATTATTTTAGTATACCATTTCTTAAATGATAATTTAATATTGACTGAACAATATTATAAAATAACGGCTCAGTGTACACTGCAGGTTCCTTCAGGACATCAACAATGTTTATGAAGGCTTTGTACACTTAAGTATAAAGCATCCGTCATAAGATAAAATAAGTGTCTGGAAATTCTTCTGTCAAATTGCAAACAGAAAAAACCCTGTGGCGTACTACTTTCCCTCACTTGTAATGCATTTTAACTACTATTTGTTAGCGATTTGCATTTTACCTATAATGAGAATTCAAACTGAGACATAGAATTTGCAAAATTAAAATCGAAAAATTCCTTTTCATCTGCACTTGCTGGAAGGTGCTGACAGAAATGTGTCTCGACACATACCGTTTACGCGTGATGTGCTGTCATCACGCTCATCTGTCTGATGGTTGGCACACAGCTGTTTCCACACTTTCTGACGGTGCCAGACATGAACCCTATATATTTTGAAATCGGATGCGTTGGGGTTTAATCTCTACGTTTCTGTCCTGCCGTGATGTGATGCCATTAGGGTTTGTCTTACTGAAATAATAATGGGTCCTTTTTTTTTTTTGCATTTTCATTTGTTACACATGACGAACACTGTCATTATCATCATTATGTTGTCATGTTCAACTGCTCTGGTCACCTATGGTGAGCTGTTTTCCAACTGAATCCCTTGATAAATGACTACAGCATTACACTGTGATGGACTTTTTAATGTGGGATCCTATATAGTCTGTACATCTAAATGTCAGAGAGATATAACACAATATGTTAATGGTGTCTGTTAATGTTTTAACAATATGAACAGTTTTTTCTATTCTATTTTCAGACAGTGAGTAGGTTTGTTTATTTTGCCAGCCTGAAATTAAATACTGTAGTTTTTTATTTACATAAGCAACAATTAATTCCTGGATCCGAACTGTTAGAACAAGTCCTGAGTTTTTGTATTAAACCTTGTGACTCGGCTCCTGTTTTCCTCCATGATGACCTGTCGTTGTTTGGCAGAAAATGTGACTAAAAATATAGCAATTACACATGTGAGCAATACATACGTATGTACAGTGTGCACTGGCTAGCATTGTTGCCTCACAACAAGACCCCCGGTTCAGATCCAGGTTCTGTCTGTGTTTGCATGTTCTCACCATGCAGGTGTGGGTTCTCTCTGTGTTCACAAACATGCAAAAAAAAAATTGGGGGATTAGGTTAATTGGACACTCTAAATTGACCGTGGGTGTGAATGTGAGAGTGAACGGTTGTCAACTGGGATTGGTTCCAGCCCACCGCAACCCTCATGTGGAGGATGGAGCGGTAGAAAATGGAAGGATAACGCTTTGCTGCTGTCGTGATACGACCAATTACATCATGGTTTCCACAAAACCTTGGTTTAGTGTGCGCAGAATAACTGTAGTGTGGCAAACCCTGCTTGGTATTTTGATGTGCATGCAGCTATAGCTTGGCATCAGTCACCATTGTCCCTCAATGTGTCAGCGTTGCTTCAGTAACGTTGTTTTCATTCTATAACTTGCAGGTTTTCTTTTGCTAGTCCTGATGGACCTCCTTACAGTTACATCATGGGGTCTTTAATGAAACTGCCTGTGTTTATTTGTGTTCATTTAGTAAATATTTCATGGTAAAGGAAAATTGTGCACTATCGTTCTCCAATAGATACCACAATTGTTTTTCCCTTGTTTTCCTCCTTGTTTATCTCGGCAACATCTTTGCCCCGTGTCATCAACTTGTGTTGATGCAATCCACAATCCAACACATTGTCATCAATCAATAGAATATGCACAGACATGCTGGGTGTTACTGAAGTTCTATCATCTACAATTTGTTGCAATTTGTTTCATACATTTTGAATCGCATGCACATCTGAGATGAATGAGATTGAGGCTATGTAAAGGCTGGGTACTGACACTTTTATTACAGACCTAATTACCAGAGCAATGTAAGAAAAAAACATTGCTTCCAAGACGGACAACACACAAAACAGTCTATTCCCGCTTAGTGTCTGTCCAAGATGTTGAGAACACCGATAAAACGGCTCCAACAAGATATGACTACATGGTGGAACAGCACCTATTAAATGCTGGAAAGTGTCTTTGCACACAAAAGCGAAACTTGGCTGCATACAGCGCAGATTATGAACTCCCCGCGACATACATTTGGATCCCCGGTACTTCATCGTGACTGTACTCGATCCTCATGATGCAGTTGTTGGATACGGAGAAGCTTGGAGGAAAAAAAAAAGACTTGTCTGTCTGCACCAGATGAGGGGCATGGCCCTTGTTGTCTGATATGTTCAATATGCTTAATTGATTTATTCTTGGAAGCATGAACATTAATCTATACAACTGCAATGCCTCGACTTTAGTGAGGTAAGTACACACAGTTCCAGCCATTTTCTTGATTTCCTGATTTTCGGCCAACAATTTTAATTTCAGTGCATCTCCAACAACAACCTTTCTCTCAACATTGAATTACAACAACGGTTATGGATCCTATTTCAAAACTTCCACCACCAGAACACTGAACACAAATGAAACATGTAGCCAAATTCCACATGCTTGTTTACTAAGTTTAAAGTACAGTGACAATGATTTAAAGTGGGTCTTGCATGTAATGTTATAAACTGCTTTTGTGACCTGTACTGATTTGAACCAGCTTGACAGTAGCTTGTCTTTATCGTTTAGCTGATGATTCTTGCTTTTTGATTAAAACAAATAATGCATGATGTTATGAAAGAATGCTTGTATGAAAGTCATGCTCAGCTTAAGGTCCTTTCAGTTTGAAGTGTTTCAGTCTTTCAAGAGAACATAAGCAGATCAAAGAAGGTGTGGAGCTGCTGAGATGGAGGGGGAGAGGTATGCGTGGATGAATGGAGGATATGGACAGCGTGAACGGCCTCTGTCCATATCACTGTGCCAGAGGGGTAGATGTGTAGAAACTCATGGTACATGCCTTTATATAAGAGCCCTCCTCTCATATGTGTGCAAACACTTTAGCTCAAGGAGTTGGGAGTTTTGTTGTCACAATTCTTTAACCAGCAATTTTAGTCTTTTATTTTGAAATATTGTGTATTCATCTATACCAGGGGTGTCCAAACTTTTTTTAAGGAGGGCCATATTATATAATGTGAAGATGTTTTAACGGTAACATTTTTATTTTCACAGTTATCATTTTTAAATGGAAATGTAACCAAATCTGCACAGGAGTGAAAACATTTCCACATCTGGAGTCAAATAACATAATTTGAGTGCATAAAGCTGTCTGTCACAGGTGGTTTTCGAACATGGGTTTCAAAACGCAACTCGTTACCAGGCCATAAATAATACATTATAAAACCGAAGCTGCGGGCCATACAACATATCACCAAGGGTCGTGATTGGCCGCGGGCCGGACTTTGGACATGGCTGATCTATACTAACCACAGGCAATGAAATATAATAACTTGACATGACATATTACTCATTTACTGTATGTATAAATGCAAGGAACTCTTGTCTGTCTGTTAATGGCATACCTGTTCAACAGGTCACCTGTGGGCACAAACAGTGGGTGCAGTGCCGACGTTGGCAGTGTTTTAATAAGAAATAACACCGCGAGAGTCGCTTCTGCCCCCAGCACCAACTGAATTATTGTTTTGATCTGTAATTATTTGTGATTGTTATAAGGATAACATCATTGCTTCACTATCTGTGCTATGTTCAAAGTAAACCACAAGCACAAAAATACACAAAAAATAGGAAGATATTGAACGGGTACTACACTAGTGTTACAAATTAAGCAAACGCAGCGCTTAATTAATTGCCATGTACCAGAGAAAAGTAGACTCTCTATTGGTTCTCCACTTGCCCTGGAGCTGCCAAATCCCAAAAGATTATGAAACAATATCATATCAACAGCCATGTCTACAAACACTAACAATGCTGACCCTAAGATGTGGATATTGGGAGATTTGAGAAAAAAACTTCTGTTCTGCCACTGCCACTGATTGTTGTGATTGACATACTTGTTTACTGGATTAATTACTTCTGGATTTCATGCTCTTGTCTGACAGCTTAATATGTAGGCGTATAAATGTATATGCACTGTAAATGCATCCTCTTATGTGTGTGTAGACATTGCAAATTATCTTCTGGTAATTAGCGACACTGAAATAATTAAGAATGTTATGACTTGTAATTATAGATCATATGCGTGGGGAAGGGAAGACATTTTTGCTCCATCTTACATTGTGGTTTTATTATATTTTATTTATTATGTCTTTATAAATGTGGGTTAGTTGTATATTCCTAAATCATATACCCACGGAAAAACAGGACAAACTATCTTACTGTGTTTGTTTGGTTAACATTTTGGGGCAATTAAAAAGAATCGCCCTAAGCATTATACTCTTTCAGAGAACTATGCACCTGCAGGGATGAACTGTAACCCATGGCAGGTCATTTGTGGGAGAGGCAACTCCTGACAAAAGGATAATTGGCCGAATTTCAACAGAACATTATGTGTGAGAATCCTTGCTGACATTTATCAAGCTCAAAGGGTATAAACACAAACCTGACACAAGTGCCAAAACGATATCCTGCACACAACAGGTTAGACATTTCAGGACAGCTTTTCCTATTTAACACAGATTATACTTTATGTAGTTGTACATGTATTTAACATCTTGTTTTTTGTCCAATGTGGACAAAAATATGTAATGGAATGAGCCGAGTTGAAAGTTTAACACAAACTCAATGGGGACTCTCATCATTTGAACAGTTGTATAGAATAATGTGTGACAGTGACCCTGTTTTTTGTTAACCTCAGAGCTGTGCACAGTTGCAGCTACACAGCATCACAACAACATGGTGTTTTGAGTCTTCCCAATCAGAGCTACACGTAGCACGGGCATGTTTCCTGCTAAATGTTCCATGTGTTCAACCACACAGAGGAAACGTGAACCAGGGCAATTAGTTCCAGTGTATGAGGTCGATTGAAACAAGGACTGAAACTACTGAAATATTAATAGCCTTGATGCATCAAGACAGATGTGTTTTTATACAAATATCACAGTGGATCAGCTTCATCTGAAATGATTTTTTTTTTTATTATGTGAACGTGCACCAGAAATATGCCATTTGGTCTTTGTGACGTTAACAATAACGTTTAGACGTCTGTTTTATACAGATCATAGCGCTTTTGTCATTAGAACGGAGGCCTAGTCTGAGATTCAGTTACACAAGAATTACCAAGTACTTTTATTTTTCTAATATAATCAAGCACCCATTTTTTATAACCGACAGTAATAATTTATGTCTGCCTCTAATAGCCTATACATCACTGGCAGGGTGTATATTTCATTTTCCTGAAGCGAATAGAAATCTTAATGATTTGCCCTTGCAAGCATAATTTTAATTATGGATTTTCCTCTACATGATCGATTTGGAGAAAGCCATAGTAGTACAAGTTGTACCTTCTACTGTATTAAATATTTGATATCCATTAAAATTTTTATGATTAATGTTCTGGAAAGAATCAGTTTCTCTAAGCCCCTTGGTTTTATTGTAGACTAAATTAGGGGTTTTACTCCCTTAGCAAGAGATATGGTCTTATATTGCGCCAAAGGTTTGCTTGTCATGGGGAATGGAGCAATCCGATATTGATTATGAGAGAATTTTAAATTGGGAGAAATTGTCCTCAGAAGGAAGATTTTAAAGACGTTTCTGTTTCATATTGTAGGAAATTAGATTTCACCACCCAGCGTGCCATTTCTCTGTTCCTTTTTGTGTGGCTGCACTTTGCTTTTGCTGTGAATTGTAACATTTAATCTGAGTTTCACAGTCTCTGTGTGCCACAATCACACGAGCAATGCATTCTCTATCCATCACCTGCAGTCTCTACAGTTTTGGTTTTTATCACGAATAGGAGGTTTACAGAGCAAGTTTGCAGTATTCCCTGTATTTACAAAAATAAGAAAAAGTCAAAATGTTTAACTGTGACTTTTGACTCTGTGTGGGTGTTTCCATGGCAAGTGTTGACTTACTTATAAGTATCTATCTATCTATCTATCTATCTATCTATCTATATATACATATACATACACATATGTATATATATAAATACATATAGATAGATAGATAGATATACTTATACAACTGGCTATGTTCACCTCCACTGACAGCATGTGGTTGTCTCATTTCCTGTTATAAATGATACGTGTCACCAGAGAGATAATGATGCAATAAAACAAGTAAGAATCACCCCATCCTCCCAAGTCATATTTCATCCATTGAGCAGGTCCATATAGTGCAGTCTTTAACCAAGTATCCTGATTGTTTATCAGATCGGAGAGGACCTTCCTATCTCAGAACACCGACGTGTTGGAGGGTAAAGCAGTGCAATGTGGCGATATGGGAACAGGCAACAAGAGGAGAATAATGAGCTTCCAAACCCTGGCACCCGAGTTTTGTACTTCGTAGTGATTCTAGTTCCAGTTCAAAGGAGAGAGGCCCACTTGAAGATAACTTTCATTTCCTGCTCCAGAACGGTGCAAATCTCATCTTGTAAAATAATTACAAGTATCACACTCTCCTCTGATCTCTTCCTACACTTTCTCTGTACATTAAAATGCAGCAGCAAACAGCATGTGACATTATGTCCAACCGAGGAGATAATGCACTCTACAGCAGGTTTAGGGCTATAGATAAAGAAATCTGTATTAGAGAGTCTATAACAGGGAGACTAAAATGTCACATTGCAGAATTGGCAAGTTCAGCAGTGCCATTTCATTTTGAGAGTATAAATTCTGCACAGCGCTGTTCATTGCATATGTTTAACACAATAAAAGTGAAGTGTTTAGTCTCTTTGTGCAAAGTAGCTGTCTCACTTATGTAACACATTATACTGGGAATAGCTTTGGTGAGTTGCTTTCACTTTGTAGACTGCTGCAACACATTTGACATGAAGGTGCGATTCCCATTGTAGCCGAGCTCACAGTGTTGTGATGAGAACTAGAAGCAGAGAAAAAATCATTTCCTTTCCCTTGTTGCTCTCCCGTCATTTGATCTTGCTGTAGACAAGCCTAAAAAAACATGCACTTATCTCAATCACAGCTCTGTCCTAGAACCATAATATTTTTTGTGTAAAAGGCAAAGTATACGACACCACAGCAATCTTTTTGCATCTGCCAATCAGAGAAAAAGTGATGCACTAAAGGTTGTTTCCACCACAATTGAAAGGAAACAAGAAGTGTTTCTTGAGGGAAGTAATCGTCACTTCATCTTTAGCCTCCGGCATTTCTGACAAGATGTGTCTCGCTGCATGTGGCACAAGCAGCATTTTGGGTTGGGTATGGACGTAAATTGCATTTTTATGCTCTTCTGTTGATAGGTGTGGTCAGACACTAAAACGCTATTTCAGGAAATCTTACTCTGCTACTTTTACTGCTTACTTGGGACTTCTCTCTAGTTCCCCCTCTTAATATTACTCCCACACGACACCCTCCATGCAACACACTCCTATCTGCAAGTTCATTATCATCAATAAGCCGAGTAAATTCTATCTTTCATCATGGTATCATGTGTTTCAACTGCAGCACCCTTTTTTTTTTTGCATTGTAAACCAATTTATTTCCCCCCTCCTCTACTGCAGATAATATTAAACAATGCCCTAAGAGTAGAGCCTGTCTGAAAAGGAATGATTTATTACAAAGAGGGAAGTCTGTGTGTTGGTTTGCACAGCTCCGCAGTGTAAAATAACCTCATTTATATTCTATATTGCTCAGGCTGCCTCACTTAATATTCCTATCAGCACTCTTATGCCATGTCGTCTGTTGGCTTTGCCTGCAATAAAGCTGCTGCCTTTGAAAAGTGTACAAACAATATTAAACACATTTCATCAGATTAGTGCAATGCAGTAGAAACACCTTTAATACAAAGCAGCGAGGTCAAGTGAGCCACGGTGTTCACCGTGCGACGATAGATCTGCATCATTGGGCTTCACGATCATTTAAAGTCATTTCTGTGTCGACTTCAAAACAAATCTCCGTAAATAAGGGCATCACATCTCATTTTGTGACTGCAAATCATTCGGAATTCCTAGATGTTCAAGAGCTACATTAATGTAAATAAATATTGTGCTCTCACTGCATTAAGAACATATTCTGATTCACTGCTCGGTCACTCAAGGGAAACCATAATTGGTTTTGAGACAGGAATGCCAAGAATTGACTCATTATTTACTCAATGAACACATGTTTCTTTTTTCCTTTTGTAGTCTGGCTTGATCGAATATCCTTTTGGAAGCAATTTTGAAGACAACTCCCTGCAGCTCTGGGGAAACATGTTACTTGACATTTTTGATTAAACAATTCAAGAATTTGAAAATACAATCTTTAGAAGAAAGCAAAATGAAAATAGAAAGTAGTTCCATCCAGTGCCAGTTTCACAAATGCTACAACTCAATAAATTGAACTTGGCAATAAATCTTCTGTGTCTCCATCCCCTTAAAAAATAGTATTATATCTCCGTTGACATTTTTTATTGACATTATGTGCAGAAACAGGTTCAATACGCCAATGTCGTAAAGTTGATAAGTAATGAATAAACAACACGTCACATCCCAATGTGCACCTCAATCAATCTTTTATCACGTTATATCTATCTATAAATTCGAGGAGCGTCTGTCTGTTATTCGCATATCTCTGAAACCGATGGTCTGACTGACAGGTGTCTTGCTACGGGCAGTGCCAAGTTGTTTGGATAAGTAATGCAAAAGAAGCACACATTGGCTTTCGCCACTCTACTGCAGCCACTCCCCCTCTCACTCACACAGCACTGTGAGCGAGACAAGGCGCTGTCAAGCTTAGGCAGACTACGAACGAAGTGCCCCCAACCACAGACTTTTCACCCCATTCACCTCCGGGAGGTGTTACAGGTCTCTCCGAACGAGCAGGTTCAGGAGAAGCTTATTTCCTGCAGCTGTCACCCTACTCAACTCTAGCTCAGCATCCCGGTGACAACCAACCAACTGTTATGCAACCATGTCGTTCAATTTTCCATATTTATTGTATGCCATTATGTCAGGATCAGTATTTGCTTTCTACCACACACACACATAAAAATGTCACTGAACATTTGCTGTGTAATAGTAACAATGAGCACTCAAACACAGCAAACAAGTAAAAACACACAAAAACAGATTTTGCACGGGCACTAGTGTATTAAATACCATGGTCTGATTTTTCAGCCAACAAAGAATCTACTCTTTTCCCCTCGTCACCATTTTTCTTCAGTCCGCTAAGTCACATTGGACTAATTGCTCTTTGTGAACTACAAATGTCCCCTCTTACAACATCATCACTCTTTAGTCTTCCACACCAAATACGATCATGACCAGCTACATGACTTAAGACATTCATTTACTGTGAATGGGAATATGTGAAGGAACATTAGCATATAAACATATTGTTTTTTTACAAACTCAAACGTTGTGGGCAAACATTCAAAAATAACTAACTTGAAAAAGAGGGGTCCATGGTGTGAGTTCTTTGTTATTTAATCCAGCTGAGATATTGGGAACAGATTGGGAAAGTATAGTCTTGAGGAAATAGTGCTGAGAGTACTGTAGTAGTGAAACAACCAGAGTCACTCTTTTTTTAATCATGCCAGAGGTGCTTATTGTGGCACAAAACTGGCTCTGGGGAAACAATCAGCACCACTTGGGAGATAATCACTGAGGTACATTTTCACAAATTGAAAGCAACCTTGGTTTGCATGTTATACTGAACATACGGACTGACAAAAGCTATTGTGGTAATGTGCATTAAATTGCGTCATTGTTGCGTCAGCTGGAGTAACGTTATTGCTTTGCCCAAGTGGGGGAGTGGAGGGGGGAACGCTATTCACTTTATTGTCTGGGTCACAAAATAACACAGTTCCTTTGTGCCATAGATGGAGGCAATAATATATTATAATATTGCACTCCAATTTCACTAAATGAAACTTGCACGTCGGTTAAATAACATTAAATGTCGTCTGGATGATCCTTTGTTGACCTGGTGCCAGGTGAAGTTTCCTGGGAATGCGAGAGGCAGCTGTGACCAATCAGCAGAACAATGTCACACCTTGAAGCAGCACAAGAGACTTTTATTCATCTACACAATTTACACAAGCCACTCAAGCAAAGAAGAAAAAAAAAAAAAGCTGCATGCAGCTATTAAAAAATAGTCAATTCTCAGTTCCTGCCCTCTTCAGAACGTGTTCAATGAGCAAAAACCAAGCGCATGATTTTTGTTCAAGCCTTTTGGTAGAGACCTCTTAGAAGAGGAAACAAAGAGGCAATACAGTAACCATTTTGCTCCCTTTCTTCCCTCTCACTCCTTCCACAACACTTCTCAGAGTGGGCTCACAGTTAGCATCATAATAAAGCCTTTTAATTGACATAAATAAGGATATGAGGAGAAAAGCAAGTGTCCAAGAGAAAGGTTTTGTGTTTTCCTGGACCTGAAGCAGTGAATGGGTTCTGCTATCAGACATGAACACAAGGCTGATGAGTAGGGGCCCTTTGCTAATTGGCAGTGTTTGTCTGCTGGTGGCCATGTTCCTTTAAGGACCCAGTAGCATCCCATCGGTATTCAGAGTACTGCTTTGTGCTCCCAGTAGTGATGCCACACTATAAGGGAGAAGGACCCATTTTTTTAACAAGTGTCCCTTTCTCACAGCAGTGAGTAGAACACAACTCCTCCTCCCAAGAACACACCTTTCCCTCAACAGATCGCGCTGGGAATATTTCCACCTTAATAATAGTAAGAAACCTAAATGGTTGAACTGGAGCAGACAAAATTGGGAATATTTTGTAACTCAACACTGAAGGGTTTCAGTGCAATAAAACTGGACTTTTATCTATAATTGGACATTTTCAGGTACCATAGATAAAGCACTCTGAAGCTTTTGAGCCATAATTAAAGTTTCACAGAAAAGCACATTCATCACACTGCAGTTAATTATTAATATTATTATATTACAGGCATTATCTCATTAGTTTCAATCTGCCTTTCGAAAATCAAAACAGACAGCAACATACTATACATAGAAATGGGAATCTGATTCAGAGAGGCTGTGAAATAGTCAGTATAAGCAAACAAATTCAGAAGGAATCCAAGTGTAGAGTTGGCTAATACCTCAATTTTAAGTCCAAAAACCACGAAAGAGAAACTGTCTGAAGGTGAAACTCATTCCAAAGGCTGGTTCTTTTAACTGTAAAATCACTTCTTCCTTTTACTGGCCAACAAAAGTCTAAAGAATGTCTCTCATGGTCTACCAAACGTTTACAGAAATCACATAAAATCGACTGTCTCTATAACACATGCAGATGGTTGACAAATCAAAAGGGGTAAAAGAATGAATGACTGGAGTAACAAAGAAAGGGCTCTGAGGGATCATTGAATAGTTTTGATCAGAATGGAAATGGTATGAATCAAAAAGTATGACTTTTGTCAGACCTTGATCTGAACTTCACTGGGAAGTTTTGGAGCCGTCTTCACCATTTTCAAATACTAAATGAGCAACAATCGCGCTTGCTGTAAAGGTCCAGAGATTTAAAACATTTAAACCATAATAATAATGAATATTTATAAAGCTCTTTATTAAATACCTTTTTAGGTTTATCAATTAAAGGAAACAATTAATTGGTTTTAAGTTAAGGAATCTTTACAGGCTATAAAGCTCATCAAGATACAATAATGTTGAAAGGATCAGTATATGAGCCCAACATTTGCTCACATTGTGTGGCTTTGAAAGTAAAATTATGATTGGATGGTTTCAAAATACTACTTAAATACTAAAATGTCTTGAATCAGTCTGTGTTGTCACTGGGCATTTGCATTATTGTTGGTTGTTTTAATACTAATAAATGATGATACATTCATGTGCAGAAGCATAACAATATGATGCGTAGGAGCTGCATTAGCTTGTACTTATTACGCTAGCATTCGCCAACTATGCTAATTGTTATTATACATCATTAGAATGTGCTAATTGTGTTGTTTGAGTTAGCAAGTCCCTGTAGAATTATCCTTAAGTGTGCTTGTCTTCAAAAATGAAGGCACTTTAATATCTGAAAATTTAAATAAAAGAAAGGACGTTTTCTAACATGGGTCATGGGATTTCAGAGCTTAAAGTTCACTGTGGAAGCAGTATCCATTGTGACCTTAAGATTGCTATTAATGTGCATATTTTGAAAGTGTACTTTAGATTTGAACTCGTCTCCATAAAGGTCAAGTCTTTTGTGGAAATTAAGAGGGAGGTAGGTAAAAACTGCCGTCTCTGATGGAATTCACTGAGCAAATGCTGGTGGTTATTCAGTGTAATGTGTTTTGTATTTTCGCAGAAATAGCTTCAGGCACGGGACATTTTTCCTGCCCCCTTCAGACTTCAGAATCCCTCACCACACAGCTTCATTTGTGTCACGCACAAATCCTAGACCCGCACCTAATTTTTGAGTCTCCTTCAGTGGGCATTTAATAAATAAAATCTCCCCGTGTCAAAGAAACTGAAATTGTACCAGCTGTGACTAATGTACAACTTATTGTAACAAAGAAATTTACCACCTCATAATGCTAACACAATCAAGCATAGGTGTCTTTCTGCACTTTAGAGTGAGCTTCGCATCACATCCAACATTCATCTCACTGCTGGGTTGTCCAAACAAATACGTTTTCATTTACAGTGTCTTCCACTTCACAAAATGAACTGCAGTCACAGCTGTCTTCAACACAGCATACAGATGTGGTTCCATGTTTTTCAGCTTGTCAACACTGCCACACCATCCAGACAAACGGACACACAATTTGTCCAGCTTAAGTCTGAATTTGGTCAGGAAAGCTTCCAGAAATTCTCACAATTCCCTCATCCGCTGTCCTGCCAGATATGGCATAATCTTATAACGTATTGCTTATAATTATGCAAATCTCTACTCTGGGGGTCGATGATCCCCAGGGGTCCTCAAAGATAGGGATAGTTTGTCTTTTTTACTGGGTTGTGACACTGGTTATATAAAGTAAAGCTTCTTAATAACCTCCTCAGTGTGTTTGAGATAAACTGAAATAGAGCCGAACTGACCCACATACAAAATTATGTGTGAACATTTACATTTAAGCATGTAACTAAAATAAGAAAGGGGGGGAAAAAAGTTTGTGACATCACCCAAGAGATCATTCAGCAACATGGCTCTCTCTGTTCACCTCTGAACCACCGGCTCAACACTCTATTTCAGGGATGGATGATGCAGCCTCTACATTGAACCTTGTAATTTGCAGCCATCCTGTTGAAGGTGACAACGAATGCTTGTATCACACATATATGTTAGTTATGGAGGTCTACTTACATATATTAACTTGTTTTCATGGTTAAAAACCTCCTTGTCGCTGCAAACGAGCCGATCAAGATATCTCCTCACGGACGCTCTCGTCAGACCAGAAATCACACCCCCAGAACGCGGACTCTCCCACTGTCCTGTGATTGGCCAGGAACCTGGAAGTGACGTAATAGATAGGCCAGCTCTCAGATACACAGCTCCCCCTCTGGCACGGTGGATGCTCTGCATCTCAGCAGCTACAACGAGAGTAGTTCTTCTTCTTCTTCTGCGGTTGAATGTACACAACCGGATGTGCCCGGACTAGTGCCCGCACCAGGAGGCGCTACAGTGGTGAGAGGAGTGGTGAGGTATACTGATGACAAAATCAACATACGGAAGTGCCGATCCGCTTCGCAGAGCCCAGGAAAACAATAAAACCCTATTTTCTCAGCAGTGGCTGAACTGTTTGTTCTGAAACTTTAGGGTTTCATAAATGAGGTAATGACGCAGATACACACACAAAAGCAGCGTTAATTGGAGCTTCCGGTCTTTGTCGCCTTTAAAGCTGGGGAGCAGCTGAAATGCTGCTCATTCCAACAGATGCCACTCTAATTCACAATTCAGCAGCACTAGTTTGGCATGGTTTGGGTATTGCCATTGTTGACATGTATGACATTGTTATGTTGGGTTGATGGACATGTACATTCACAGCAAACTTTGCTGAACAAGAACCATGTGGATTCTATGTAAACTAAGTGATTCAGATGTGATTCAGGCTTTAATAAACACATCAGGGCTTCAGGTGAATTATTTAGATTTAGGCACATTTTTGACAAGACAGTTTCAGAGATCCATTTCAGAGAAGCAACCTCATCATGTAGCTTTTCTTTGTTACATTTCTCTTAGGAAGAGTCTATGAGAAATACAGAATTAAATACTTTGAAAAGGATTGTGGGTAATTCCTTCAGTACTATTTCTTTTTATTAAAATTTTCCGATTCATTAACTAGAGGCTTTGCTCCTTCTATTTTTCCTTTTTTTTATTACAACCACAATCCAGGTTTTGTTTTGTAGTTTTAGCCTTCACAAATTAAAGCATTTAATTAACAGCACTTTTTGTTGTAAACAAGGGAAAGCAGCATCAACATGTTTAAGAACAAATATTGTGGCTGCAACATCTGGGGACTGCTTATATTGTAAAGAAACGTGTGCTGAAAATGATTTCTTCCAATTGTTTTTAACCCAATTCAAAAGAACAAAACAAGTCTCACAGGTTAACAATTTGAAAATCCCCCGACACTGATGTTTTCTCTCAATTTTCATTTGCTGAGATGATGACATCCATTACTCATAATGACATGTAAAAAACACAGCATGTGTTCACAAATGCCCACACATAGAAAAGGAGATGAATCAAATAGTGTGAGCATCCTTTGAAGGTATCAAAGGCAGAATCTAAGCAAATTAAGGGATTGCTGGATGAGTACGACACATCCCTGGTCTCACTGAAATTCAGCACATTTTGATGCATAGTTGCGATCACAGGCTTAATGTTGTCTTATAAACAGGAAACCATCAGCAATAATTGACTACACGTGACAGAAGGCCCTCATCACAACCACCCTGAGATCATTCTTTCTGTGTCAACTGCAGAATCCCGCTGAGAACAATCACTGCTGATAAATCGAGTCCATGCAGACAACGGCATCTGGGCTTCAAATGAGATGATGTATTTAAAACATTATTTGAAATCTTTTATTATGCATAATGCATATGGATCATACGTTTTAAAACCTCTCTCCCAATTCATGGCTATAGGACTGTGTATGTGTTCTCAGCATAAAAGCCACCAGGTGATACCTTGTAAGTGATTTTGCACTCGTGTCATAAGGAAAACAGAGAAAAAGATGAAGGAAACATAATAAGAAATGTGATATCTGTGGAGTGCTACTGGGATCACGAGTCGTGTTGTATTTGATTTGCTTTGCCTCTTCCATTGTGGCATGGGTTCTGAGACGATTTTGACTTTGCTGGATAGAAAAGGGAAAATGAGAGCAAGAACTCAAACACCCTCAGGGTAGATGTTGATTTGAAGCAAGTAGAAACCCTTTGATGTGAGGCATAAAACCAACCACTTCACAGCTTTGATGGGAGAATGTCAGGAAACGGCAGCCTAATTGGTGTTGTAATCTCGAAGGAAATGAGGACAAAGAGAAAGATGAGGCTATGTGGCCTGTGTTCTCTGATTGGACAGATGATGGGGTTAAAGTACACATGAGCTTGATACCAAACACTTAGCATCACATTTTCACTGCCACGCAGGAGAGGCTGCAGATATTCAGACAAATTTGGTACATTTTCATACACAAGTCGAGCTATAGTTGTAACTGTTTAATTGGACTACTGTCCTTGTCCCCGTACAAGCTGTAGCAGGGAATCGATTTATTGAATGAAGTGTGTCCACCTCTGCTAGCTGGTGGCTAGTTGTTAGCATGCTTCCCACTATCCATTAACTCTAAAATATTCAACTCTTTGAACTGGCAGAGGCATATAAACTTCGACTCCTCATCACCAGTCTGAATTTCACCATGTTTTTTTTTTCTCTTGCTGTTGTCGTCTTCTTCTGTGTACTGCCTTCTTAAAATATTTATGGATCAAAGCCCAGGGGCAGAAACTGTGGAGCATGCACAGAGCACCCTGACCAGCTTGAGTCCAACCGTATATATAGCCACTCCCAATCACATTATTTGGTTGTGTTTATCTTGCTCTAAAGAAATTGCTCTAAAGTCAGTATCTCAAAGTCAGACTACAGCAGCTTAGCATGTATTTTAACAGTTTGAGCATTATGAGCATCAACAAATTGATGTCAATAATGTCTGATACTGCGGTCAAGCCGTTTTTGTTATCTACTACAATATGCTATGCTAGAAAGTCACATTTTCAAGAACAATCAGTTTTGAATTTACTGACCCGCATAAACATTTGGATGTTTGAAGAACGTCTTCCAAACCTGCCCAGCAACTTAATAATGCAACAGAGGCAGTACACCCATAATGGCTTAAAAGCAAGGACAGGAAATGTCATTAACTATTTCCCTGGTCACAGAAACAGACAGCAACAGTAATAAAGTCCAGCTTGTCCACTTTTATTGGAATCATCTGCACTGCTGGAAAATGTTCCAGACCAATCTGAAAGTGCCCTGTTATGTAATTCACCCATAATCCCACATCTGCAGTAGATATTGAAGCTACGGTTTCCAAATTACACTCACTGCACAACATTAAAACATGGTTGATGGCCTCTGAAAATATTTTGCGAATGCATGCGAGTCCATGATGTTAAAAGTACGACCAGCTTTTCGGGTCACTGGTTCAACCTGAACCTGAGCACCTTTTTCACAGGGCCTCCCGTCACGGCCCTGGACTAATTCCTTGCAGGTATTTTGATGCCACATTGTGCAACCAGCACTTTTTTTTTTAACTGTGCAGAATTTACTATTTAATAAGTCAACCATGCAACTG